>NW_028279620.1:0-106071 GCF_059751315.1 Micrasema longulum
TCTGCAAGTTTAATCAAGGAGAAAAAACCCGCACTGGGGTTAAGACATTCAAAATGTAGTATACTTATTTGTATGAAAAAATAAGCTGGAATAATCGGCTAGTTTTTTGGCTTACCGCAGGGGCTGGGCACGCGTTATTCACATTAATATTTATATTAGGATAAAAATACAAACGGTAGAAATGATTAAAAATAAATGGTAATTATTTATTCGTTTTTCTGTAAATAAAGTTACAATAAAACATTATGATGGTTAGTCAAATATAATGGTAAGCTGAGCATAATCGCTTCTATACACGGCTCGCCCCTGGTACCCTGCACCCACTGTACCCAGCACCTAAACTCGGCTGCGTCAGAGGTATTTTATTCGCCACTTGTCTCCATTACTATTCAAATATACGGCGGAAATTCTAAGAAAAATATTACGCGGAATGAGAGTACAAACGTACTTGTTGGTTTGGTTACTTAAAGAGGGTAACCTCTGAAGCATCAGTCACATGTCACATGATGTGATCACATCAATAATATATAAGTACGTGTTACACACACGAGAATTGTGATATAAACAGAGATATTCGGTTTCTTTTTATTAAAGAAATATTTGGATCAAGGCCAAGAGAGCGGAAGAAAATTTTACCCATTATTTACAACTCGCGTCTAATAATCTAGAAAGCTATTCAAATTTCGTAGCTCAATTTTCTTTGCCTTATCCCTACAATATAAACTTGTGAAAACCACAAAGTAAAATATAAAGAGTAACAATATTAAAGTTATAAGAACCTTCTATAGAAGCAGCCAAATAAAATGGAAAGACGTGGTCATGACAAAAACGAGCGTCTGTCTTTTTAAATAGGTGCGAAGGTTTTCACGGTCACTGTTATCAATATTATGTATCTTTTTTGGGTGATACCGTGTATGTTGGATTTGATCCGAAGTTTCGGCTACCATTGCAGGAGCCATCTTCAGGGAAAAAAGTTTTCCCTGAAGATGGCTCCTGCAATGGTAGCCGAAACGTCGGATCAAATCCAACATACACGGTATCACCCAAAAAAGATACATAATATTGTCTCTCTTTTTATATAGTGAAAAACCCTTATATCTTTAACGAAAACACTAATGAATTCAATTCTCAAAACACGCGAGAATGTTGGTCTTTTAACGGGAAAAACTTAACCTCGTTCACTTTAGTTTCCTTTATCATCACTCTGATCACATTTTAACTCGCGTTTTAAACAATATTTTCATAGGTTTGGGATTAAAAATACAAACAAATAAGTATTCTAAAATGTTTCCATGAAACAAAATCAAAGAAAAAATATATTTTGTATAAAAATTGCGATATCATTGTTCACTGGTTATTGTTTTTAGCAATATCATGATATGCTATTTCAAAAAGGGATGATACTGTTTGAAATCATAACAGTGTTCATAAGTACTGTCAAAAACAATGTTTTTTCTTCGATATGAAACGGGTTAAAGGCAAAACCTTCCGACTCTTTGATGTTTTATCCGGCAAATATTCACTAAAATCGGATGGGTTTTAGTCCCGTGATAAATTTAGGTCTAGAGCAGAGGTCTAAGGTTTGCAACATAATAATCTGATTGAAAAAATAAGTATTCATTTATTATTGGGCACCATAATTAAATTCTACGAACATGTATTTGAAAGTGAAAATAACAAAAACGGGGTAAATGAGAAGATGCATAATATTGCAAATAAACTGACAGTGTAAAGATAAAGTGATATGATAAAACACCTTAATACAAAACAAAAATGTCTGATAATTAGTTAGTTTTTTTTTGGATAAAACATGTGGAATGTCTATCTCTCAATACGTCATATATGGATAGAGTGCTTTCCCCAATTCGGAAAAGGTTATGACGGATATATTGATCATATATCCAAAGTATACAACAGAAGAAATATTATAAATATATTTTATATATTAATAATATGAGATCCTACACACAGCAGAATCTCGAATATCCGATGCAATCAGATTATAGAGCAAAGCGGGTGGGAGAAAAATTTAACATGAAAAGAAACCTTTTTCTGCGGCTTATATAGCACTTAATTCGCAAATTAATTCACGCCAATTAATTAATAATAAAAATTAATTAATTAATTAAGTTCGCTAATCATAAACTAAGTTTAGCTGGCAGTTTAAACATATTTTTAAAATACCTAGTAGCGCCTTCAAAATAACACAAAAATCCAATAAAATGCTATCGGTTCATTTAAATAGTACATAGGGGCAAAGCACCAGGAAATGACCACCCCCCAGTAAATGACCATTGGTTAATAAAACACAATATAATAAGAATTGCTTCATGTGTCCAGTCAAAAAACGTTTAACACTAGAAATTACGACAAAAGCAGTAGGCGGACACATCTTTTGGTAAGAAAAAAATCTATCAGTTTTGAACTGTGAGTAGTCAAAAGGTAATAATGCGTCATCCCGTTATTGTTCTGAGATTGATAGTGTTTTTATAAGGAAAGGTGTGGTAAGTGTTTTATTTGATGCTATTTCTTATGCAATTCCATATTCTAATTTGTTAGGGTGTTTTATAATGTTATGATGTTACTAAATCTGAGTATTATTTTTACTGGGGTAGTAGTAATTGAGTGCTATTTTTATTTATTTATTCTTTAAAAAATAAAAATAAATATTTGCGTTCTTATGATTTACCCAAATATTTAATTTTGAGCGCCATTTTCAACAAGTTGTAAATAACTCACTATTAGAAAATGGAATCAAGTTGGGGTAGAGTGATATTCAAACCACAGACCTTTGGTCCGTGAGTCCGAGACACTAGCCACAGGACCACAACCCGATTATAATTGTAATACACGTATTTCAATAAAAAAGTAAAAGTACTTAGTGTTTAAAAGTAAAATTAATGTGTTTTTTTATTGTTTACTTTTATTTTGTACGCTTAAATAATGAAATTTAAACCTTTAATGTGGATTTCACTACAAGCTGAACCTTAAACGGTCATTTATTGGTGCTTTGACTCTTTATAATTAGGTTAATTGGATTAAGTACGTTTTTTTACTATTATTACTATGTTAACTTTGTTAAATAGCTAATCTTAGGCATGTTTCACATTTTGTAAAATGTTTCCCTCGGCACGGGACTCCCCAGTGAGGGAACATTATTCTGTATAAAAAAAAGAATACAAACAATGTAAAAGTATAAATAAATAAAATAAATATAAATAAATATAAATAAATAAATAAAAATAAATAAAAAACTTCCTTATTGGCCCTGTCTTTAATATACTTTGTCTTATGCGCGCGCATCTTGAAGCTCTGAACTTATCAGCTGACGCGACGTGGGGAGTGCGAGTGGTATCGTCGGGACCTCCAATTTGGTACAGGCTCCGCGCGCAGAATGCCTGATTAAGACCACTTTAATTTGAATTCCATGCGGCGCGCGCTTCGAAAGCAACAACCGCCACAGAGTGTATAGGTGCTGTGTAGGTACAGTGCCAGTGTGGAGAACACTCAAAGGAAACTCATGACACGTACACGATACTTATAAAAATTACGAATGAACGAAAATCACCTTTTTACTCATATGTATCATGAATCACAATATTCTATATTATACCCATGTTAAAAATATATAAATTATATTAAGCCACCTGGGCGCTTACAATGCAATCGAAGTACGAAATTGGAAAAACGAGGATGAAATTAGGCTGAATGTTGTCGAAATCCGATCTCTCGGGCGAAAGTGTGGTTAAATTATGTGAAATATAGTGGGGTGCCGGGGCATATCGGGGTAACGCTCTTCCATCGCATAGCAATCACATGCTATGCTAAATACTAAGCTCCGATCGGTTTCCGTTGTCACGTAATCTGCACTTGTGTCAAATGCTGTCCAATAGCCAGTTATTTTTCCGCGGGTAAATATTTGACGAATTTTGTTTTAAGTTTATTTACTCTGTCGTGATTGTTTATAAAGTAAAAATATATCAATTATTTGAGGTGGACGCTTAAAGACAAAAATGCTTATAAAAGGATTGGTTATAAACAAAGATAAGAAGGCGCTGTCCTTGTTTTTTTTTGCAAGTGGCTCGGGGTAAAGTGGTGTATACTGTAAGGGGCATAGTGGGGTACTTTTATTTAATTACCCCACTATGCCCCACACTGTTTCATAAATATTAAAATATTAGTTTATTATTTTACTGTTCAGTCAATATGGTTAGAACACACAAAAAAAAACCGACCAAAATTCATGATCTATGGAGTCTAAGAGAAGAAAATAAACAACATAATGGCAAGCGGAAGATGACGAATCCTCTGCTAAGAAAGACGCTGAATGCATTTATTGTGGCTACTTGTGGTCTCAGTCGAATGAGGGATGGATAAAACGTAGGAAGTGCAATCGTTGGGCAAACTGCTTAAGTGGCGGAAAAGTCGATAAAGACGATGAAGCCACCAATGTGTATGAAACGTGCGTTGATAATTAAGTTTTGCTATTGCAGTCGATTTTTTTTAACTTTTAATTTTAGTAACTATGATTTTTGTACTGCGGTATTTGATTTTTAAAAAAATAGCCAACGCTGCCCCACACACAGGGGCAAAGCGGGGCGAACTGCTATTAAAGTATATTTTCGAGAGTAGAGTATTGTAGCTAAACTGATAATCCCATAATGAAAATATATGATACAAATCTTGCAAACACAGTCAATATACCAATTTTGACAAACTAAATAACCATTTAAAGCCGAGCTAAATGTCTTTATAAATTATATACCCCACATTGCCTCACCCTCCCCTACGAAGGGTGCACAAATGTCGAGATCCGTGCATTTGTAAGGCTGAGATAAACGCTATCGACAAAATCATGAAAGGAGTTCAGCGTTGGTTTGGACATGTAAGCGAATGGACGACGGACGAACGGCCAAAAAGATTTTCGATGCGAATGTTGATGGATGCAGAAAACGAGGAAGAGCGAGAAATATATGGTTTGACCAAATCTAAAACATTTTTTTTGTACCTACAGTTGTGTGTGTGAAATAGAACCCGAAGCCAGGAACATAATTTACAACTCGATAGTTACAATTAAAAATGATGAAATAAGAAATTAAATAGAGTTAAGTGGTGTACTGATTAGAACGTTTGCCTAATTTTTTATTATTTATTTATTTATTATAATATTGTGCATATATTTATTAGGGACAGAGACACAGTTCAGAGCGACAAAATCAGGAACGACCCATGCCCTGACTCGCTAGAAAATTCATGTTGAGTCGAGGCATCATGTCTATCATGCCGTGATCGATTCCTAGCAAGGTCGACGTGAAATATTTATTTAACCCTTTCAAACCTGAATGAATTCCGGTGGATATCAACAATATTTTAAAAAATATATATATTTTTAATTCTGTGAGTACTAAAATATATTATTTTAAATCTTTCATTCTTTAGAAATTATTAATTAAACGTTCATCTTTCATAAACAATGGGTCTCAAATTGATAATCAACCGACAAAAATTATTTAAAATTGTTATTCTCGTACAATATTTGTTTATTTAATCAAATTAATCTAATTTTACTGAAATATGTATGTTTAAAACTTGTCTTACATATCATTTATAACGTCGACAGGAATTCGCATCATAACAAACAAATCAAACAGAAGCCAGTTGTCAAAGTTATAAACTAACATTTTAGTTTACAAAACTGTGTTTCTGAAAAAAAAGGTAAATACTAAGGAGTACCAATAATTAAAAAATAAATTCGCCTTTTTTGCATTTCGGTAGATAAGTACGAGAGTAAAAAAATCTTAAAATTCGTGTACATTTGAATGAACACCTGTGTCTCAATTATGAACGCTATCTTAATCTGTATATACCGAGACGGTATACTTAACTTCTGTACTATCTGTATCGTACCTCGGTATGTTCTACCTACTTATCATATCAACATCATATAATCGAAAAAAGCCAATGAATGACCGCAAACAATTAGTCCGCGTTCCTTACGTCATTAACATTAAGAATAGTTCTTATATATATTTAAAATAGATTTCTGTGATACAAAGTGCCCACTTTAAGGCGATTATAAACTCCAATAAATCCCAATTCCAGCAAAAAAAGCTCGCTCAACGACGATTTTTATATGACTTTTAACCATTGCCAAAACGAAATACTTAACGATCGTCTGCATTTATCTACTAAGGTAGTACTGAGCGATTACAAGGCCGACTCTCGATATGTTCTCTCAGAAAGATAGTAAAACAGATGGAAAAAATTTAATAATATAAAAAATTATAAAACTAAATTATTTTTTACAGTGGTAACTTTCTAACGCCTAGTTAATAGGACAGAACCTAGAAACATAATGTTAAGAAATGCTATTTTTGTTTAGTTTATTTTACTGTTTACTTTTTGTGCCGATGTATAGTATTGTGGACTCACGGACCAAAGATCCCAGGTTCAAATCCCACTCTACCACAACTTAATTCCCATTTTTCCATCACAAGTTATTTACGACTTTCAGGAAATTGTCTAAAAATTTAAATCTCTGAGTAAATAATAAGAATTCTAGTATTTCTCTTTAAAAAAAATTCACCTAATTAATCTCATTTTTCTAACTGCCCGTGCGCTCTGTAGCTGCAGGATATGTCGTTATCTAGAATTTATCTGTAATTTTGCTAAAAATAAACCAGTTCAGTCATTTGTAATTTTTTTTTTTTTTCAATAAAAAAATATTTGCGTTCTTGTAATTTACCAAAATATTTTAATTTTGGTGGCCATTTTTAACGAGTTGTAAATAACTCACTATTAGAAAATCGAAATCAAGTTGGGGTGAAGTAGAATTCGAACCCCCAACACTAGCCACGGAACCACAACCCGATTATATAAA
The DNA here is from genome assembly GCF_059751315.1 of Micrasema longulum. NCBI lineage: Eukaryota > Metazoa > Arthropoda > Insecta > Trichoptera > Brachycentridae > Micrasema > Micrasema longulum. The sequence continues at coordinate 6,881 of NW_028279620.1, forward strand.
TATAAATAGGGACTAGATTTCTAACCGTCCGTGCGCTCTGTAGCTGAAAAACGTGTTAGGACGTTAATTGTACAGCGTCCTTGAGGTAATTTTCATGAAAATGGCACAGTAGAAGTTATGCAGAAGAAATCAATAAAACGAAATCTTATTTTCCACATTCGCTCCTACGTGGAGCATGTGGCATGTGATGTTCGTTCGTATTTAGCCGAAACGGGAGCGAAATACGATGCTTGTAGTTAGAGTGAAATAGTTATACGGGGTACTAACGAACTTACGAAACCGAGGCATGACATGCTAAGGGATATGATTTAAATAGATATTTCTGGAAAATTATTTTTTAGTTACAAATCGATAAATTACCGACCCTATTCAAGACTAGCGAAGGAAAGGATCCTGATTTGGTTCGCTGTTGTACGTGAAGAGAGGGCTTAAACTGAGAACTACAATAGACAAGGGAGATTGGATTAAATAATGAAGATGTGGCAGGGAAAAGGGGGAAGACAGCAAGACAGATAAGAGGATTTAATAACACAGCGGTGTATATTTATGTAAGAAATTTACTAAACGACGGGGACCCTTTTCGAAAGAACAGCACAACTGCAGGACGTAAGACTAATGAAATTAATTTATTAAAACCAAAGACACTATTACAAAATACATTAAAATAATCTCAAAAGACACAATTAAATAGTCCCAAAAAATATGCAAAAAGCACATTCAAAATAATGTATAATCATTAGGTATAAAATAATCCTAAAAATATTTTTTGGAAACAGGAAGATATAAAAATGTACAGTTTAATATTGGGTACATAATATAGATGAGTAGCAAGCAACATTCGTACATGAAATGGAGGATTTGATGTAAAATGATAGGTAAAGGTACTTAACGAGGAAGTTCAGTGCTACGGGAAGTTGGATATAAAAAATGTTTTTTACGCGCGGTAAAAATAAGAACATTGTATGTAGGTACATGTGCGGGAAAATTCTTGAAAATGCATGAAAAAAAAATTAATGAAATAAACTACTTCACTAGTTCTCCCGGATCAATGAATGATAGAGTGTTGTGATAGATTTCCGGTTAACGGGAAGCCAACTCACCAATCAGCAGAACTCACCGAAGAGAACTTGTGACGTCACACGCGGAGCAATTTCAAAATCACGAAACTTCACAAAATCATAGCACTGAATACGACACAAAAAATATTTTTGAAGAAAATTTGGCTTGGTTTGATAGTCTATTAACAAATAAAACACTGAACTTCCTCATTAATATGTAGTGAGCGGCAGAAGTTTCGATTTCGGTTAAGACCAGTTTCGGCCAATAAAACAGGTTTCAGACAGAAATCGGCCGAAACTTGAGTCCAGCTGAAACCTACAGTTTAACTTCACAAACATCAACAGACGAAATAATTAAAGTAATATAGATGTTCAAATATGGGCAGAATGGTGAATGTTACACAGTGTGTAAATTAGCCACTTAAACCAGCCAATGACAGGTCATAGACCCTGTAGATACCTAGACATCTATTTTGCCTTCTTTAAAATGTTCTTCATCTCTGTTATAATATGTGTATTTAAATAAGCTTCGGTTTCGTCCATAACTAGAACAGTAGCCGATTCGATTTCGGCTGAAAATCTTGTTTTGGTCGGTCACTATTAATATGTATTTCAATTATAATAAATAAAATGCCTATTCTGTTAGTGATAATTAGATTAATTAGATTAATTAGGTTTTTTTTTTTAATATTATCATGTTAACTTTGTTAAATAACTAATTTAAGGCATGTTTCACTTTTTGTAAAATGTTTCCCTCGGCACGGGACACCCCAGTGAGGAAACATTATTATGTATAAAAAAAAGAATACAAATAATGTAAAAATATAAATATATGCGTTTTTAAGTTTTGACCACATTCAATTTGTTAATTGATGATGACAAAACCCGGCCACTGACAAAAACCTAAAATTATGTTACGACCTGTCATCGGCTATTTTAAGTGGCCGCTTTACACACTGTGTAACATTATTGTCAAATAATGAAGATATAATATAATTCTTTAATAATTAAAATGATAAAAAACAAATATCCGCGTGCTCGAAATGTTATATTATCTTTAAAACTACAAGGATTTCGTATTAATTTACATTTAATTCGTTATTTGCGTTTTCATGAGAACTAAAAAGCATCGTATTATTATTTTCATTGGTTGAAAAGTAACCTAAAATAGAAACTAATTTGAAATTATTCATAATTCATATGGATTTTCAAAAATATTTCAAAAGGCGCTAAAACCTACAAAATAGGGTTATGTTAAGGAATGCATAAGATCATAAATAAAAATTATCATTTTATTACCTGCTATCAAAATGTTGATTTAATTTAATCAGAAAATTTTAATAACACACTATTAAATATTTTATCGAATGTTTATAAAGCGAGTGTAATAATTTGCGTACATATCAGTAATCTAAATGAAAAAATACCTGCGTAATTTATTTTTAAGTACTGCTTTATGCCAAGGTCGTCTAGGTTTAGACGTAAAATTGGATATTGTAAAAGTAACATAAAAAGGGTTTTTTCTTCTCTCCGACACAAGTTTTCCATTGTTCAATATGGCGCATGGCGGGTTCATCCCATTCCATATTATTCCTTTCCGGTCTGAAACCCCGTTAGATATACTTTATATAACTCCCCAACTTAACCCTCTCAGGACCAGCGTCATTCCTCAGGTACACGAAGAAAAATAATCATATCTCGTTATTTTCTTAACCAATCTGCACTATTTTTTGCATGCATCTAGCCTAGACATATTGTTGACAAAACAATATATTTTTTTATGCTGGTAGCCCTGATGTTTGTGTTTTATAATGATTGTTTTCTAAGTTATCAATTTTAAAAAAACTTCGCAACAATTGAGTTTTTATTTGTGTATAATTAAAAAAATACATTATATGTACTTTTAATAACTTGATATGTTTTTACCATTTTTTATTTTATGATATGTTTTTTATATTAAAAAAATTAAACAGTAGTATATGCCTGTACTCTGCACCTTTAGTTAACAATGCAAGATTTAAAAAAAAGATAAAATACTTGAAAAAATAATAGAATTTATAAATGCAACAAAATTTTTTTTTTCTTTCTGGTACTGAGGGGTTAAAAGCTTTGCGATGTGATAAAAATGGTAAGGTTAGGTTAATGTAAAAAAAAACGTTAAATGAAATAAAAATAGAGGACTAAGAAATACATTTTACACAGCTGATGTATTTAATTATATCTACTAAGTGTTATTAAATATTTGTGTATAACCAGTTACCGACTTTTCTATTTCGTGACGTTTCGAGACGTACCCGTCTCATCGTCTGATATTCGTGTTAAAGAACACAAGATGTGTCTTCACAATAACGATTTCTCCGAATCCACAAATTATCTAATCAATTTTAATCATCACTTTGATAAAAAACAGGAATTAAAATCAGATATACAAATAGTAAAGAGTTAAAAGTAAATAATATGAAAATATTTCACATTAGGAAAGCTTTCAAAATAATGTTCCTTTGATCAATAATCAAGTAACCTTTCAATCAATTTAATACAAAAAATAATTATAAAAGTTATTTTGAAAAAACCGTCTACTTTTCCCACTGTTCAATTATTTAAAAAAAATTAAGGTTTTAGATATAAAATTGCTATATAAAAAGAATTACTTGCTTTAAATTCATAAAGATAAAATAAATAGTAGTATTTCTAGGTCTCAAAACGTAAGTACGCGACCTAAAACAGGTGGTAATATATTAATTCCTAAATTAAAAACAACTACTGCACAACACCATTATACTTACAGAGGAATATTTTTCTTTAATGAAATGAACAAAGATAATAAAAAGTACAGTCAGGAATACAATATATTTGAGAAAGAAGTAAAAAATTACATCTATAATTCTTCTTTATGTAACACTGATTGAAAACATCGTTAATATCTTTTTTGTAATTTATTTATGTTATTCTAAAAATATTATTGATTTAAATAAAATAATCTATTGTAAGACGTCATTCCCCATTATGTACACAAGAATTGTTTATTTCTTTTACGTAATGGGAAACGTTAATGTAAATAAATGTATTTGATTAATGAAAAAAATTGTATTTAGTTGTAATATTGTATTTTGATTTGTTATTAATAAATAAATAAAATTTAAAACAAATAAAAAATTCGTTCTAATTAAATTTCAATTTCGTTCAAGAATACAAAAATAACAATTTTGACATGAACATCAATTCTAATCAGCATTTGGACAACACGATGAATAATAATATATAAATGTATGCAATTTCTCGCATTACAATGGAACATCGTACGATGTTTTTGTGCAAGGTGAAGAAGTATAGAGGGATTTGCATGTTAGTGTGATTAATGTCCTTACGAAACCGGTAGGCATAGCGAAATCGGTGAGGGGTTACATAATACGATAATTATTAACTAACACTATTTACGTAACTACTACGGAACCACAAGCCGTTTTAGTATGCACTCGCATGTAAGTGTAGAGTAACATTTCTGTTATTTTGACCTTTCTGATTTCGGATAGACACGGGGGTATGGAACCACAGTCCGACAAAAAAGTACAGTCGATAAACGAATAAAGTTTTTGTAACTTATATTTTTGGCAAAATATTTTTTTAAAATCGGAAGTAATTAATATGGCAAAGTTCACAATTTACTGGTCGTTTACTTAGTATTTTTATTTGTAAAAAAGTGGCGCCTCTTCCGATTCATCCGCCTATAAAGTAAAATAAAAATGTAATTAAATATTTTATTTGTACTGTTGTGACCTCAATAAAGTTTTTGATGTTTGATGTTTTTGCTTGTTTCTATAGAAAACGGAAAGCATAAAATGAGTTTATGCGATTTTTTCTTTCACTATTCTACATAAGTTTTACAATTTTGTAAAATTAAAAAAAAATTAATTGTCATTTATTTACACTTGTTAACGGTTTTGATTTTTAAACAGGCATCTTCAGGAGCCAATGAAATTTTGTAAGGAGTGATCAATATATGAGTGGTAAATATTCAATATATTTACTCTTGTGTCAGAAAAAAATGACTTATTATACACAAATACGATTTTGCCTAACGGAAATATTAAAAAAGGTAACATTTTACAATGCTAGTTTTTGTTTGTTTTTTGGAGTAAATCAGTAGGAATTTTTTTTTTCAGATCATTTTTTGCCTACCAATAATATTATCCTGATCCGCTTGAAACGGCACAGGGTGAAAATCAAAAATTTGAATTCAAATTAAAAATGCGGGAAATGAACGGTGCTGTAAACATGTTCGTCAGACAGCCGGGGAGGGATAATAAGAAATAACGGAGGGTATAGGACAAGTCTTGGCGGGAAATCCTCGGAGAAAAGGCGGCAACAAGGGCGAAATAAAGGTTATAAAGAAAGATGGCTGCTAAGTTGATAATATGTCACCGGGACCTACTTACCTCTAATTAGAATTCATCGCGCCTTTATGTTAAAGTTGAGGCTAGAAAAGAGACGAAAAAAACATAAATAATGATGAGAAAGATAAGTTTCACGTTTTGTCGACTCATTGTTCACACGGCAAAAACGTATTTTGCCGCAAATTGATATTTGAGCGCGATGTTGTTAAGAAATATCAATTTTCTTCCCGGGATAAAAACAATAAATCTCCATAGATTTTCATTTTTTCGCATGCCGTTCGGGAAATTCCGATAAAGCATGACGCGTGACGGATAAGGGGGGACCTTTTAAGCCTTTGTGAATTAACTTTATGTGGAGCGAGAAAATGATAACACATTACTAACACGTTTTTAAAATTGATGTCGCCTCTTTTTATTTGTAGGTACTACAGCTTTAAGCCCAGAATCTAGAGCATATTTTATATCCTCAATTTAAATATCTAATAAGAATAATTACAAAATGTCATACGAAAGTCACACTATTCATTTTTTAATAAATTAATTACTTCTAGTACTACTACCATCACGCCATTTTCCCGTAGGGTTAGGCAGAGAGGGTGGACCGCCGCACACGTCTATCCAAATTCCACATTCATACATCTTGCAATACATGCCATTCGGTTTTGCCTGCTTCTGACATGACCAGACTTAAAATTTTGGTTTATCTGATCATGCCATGTCTTTCTTCGTTCTACGTTTAAGTTCATTCTCGCCATATATATCTGTTTTACCATTTTTTTGTCATCAATTCGTTTTACATGATCAAACCGTCACAGTCACCCGTTCCTATCAATTGTACCTGTATCAGATTTGCAATCTCGACTGATTTCCTTCGTAACCCTGTCATACATCGATTCCTCACACAATTGTCTATGAAATCGTATTTTGACCACGTTTACTCCGCTTTCATCCTTCCTCTACCAGTTCCATGTTCCACATTCATATAGTAAATTTAATATATAAAAAAAACAATAAAAATCGCACAAGTATATGCATAATAGGTTTTATATTCATATTCAAAATTGTTGCAACAGAGAAGGAAAACTTCCTAGAGAGGAAATCCAGCCAGGCTGCAAGCATTCGGGCATACTCAAAACATTATCAAAATATTATTAATTTTATTTATGTTAAGCTCTAATTGAACATGATAAAAAGAACTCAAAGCGGTTGATTAGTTTAAAAAATCTAGACTGTTGAACAGACTGATGAATTTTCGTATCGACATGACATCATTGACGGTCTTCGTGATGTAATTGCCAAGACGCTTGATTCACGATCGGAAGGCTCCAGGTTCGGTTTCCGATGAAAACACAAAAAAGAAATGTGATTTTTCTCAAGCCTGGGTTTTCTGTTTTGTAATTCACCACTGGTCTTGGGCCTACTAGTCTATTGAGGTGTAAAAAAAGATTGGTTAATATTGACTTTTCCAACATTAATCAATCAAACCAATGTTAACCTATTTAAAACGTTTTTTAATTTACGTTGGTCGAGAAATCTTATCAAAAATATATATAGGGGTCGGCACTTGAAGTGTTAGCAATTAAAAATTCTATCATTTTGTCAATTTAGAGTTTTTGAATTTAAAAACTTCATTATATCGTTTTTTTTTTTTTTTCAAAATTGTTCGATGCAGCCACCTATAGCGCGGACAAAAGCATTGAGTCTGTCCAAGAAGGCTTCACTCGCCAGCACGAATGTGGGCTGATGGTATTTTGCCTCATTCTCGGCAAAGAGCAATCTTTGAGGCGTCACATTTTTTAGCTGATGCTTTGGCCTCTAGAATGGATCATATGGAAAAGTCCATTGGGTTTGAGTCCGGGGAATATGGAGGCCACTGTTGTGATGAAATAAACCTGGGAACTTTTTGTTGTAAAAAACGTTGGGTTTCACGGGCTGTATGGGTTGGTGCTGAGTCTTGTTGAAACGTCCAATGGTTTTTACCGATTTTTTCACGTGCCCAAGGTAACAACGCATCATTAAAAAAAAATTCACGGTAGATTTGCTGATTTGCCTTTACGCCGCCCTGCTCAAACCATCACTGATCCAGGCGCTAACTTTTGCAGGGCAATTCGCTGGTCTAAATTGTCTTTTAATTTGCACTGTAACCATACACGATCGTTTTGTTTGTTTACATATTGCTGAACCGTAAAAAAATTTTAATTAGAAAATACCAAATTTTCTAGCTCGCCACTAACGTGTAAGTGTTTTAGCACCTTTGCTCATGCTAGGCGAATTGCCTTTTGTGCAGGCGTTAAATCTTGCACTTTTTGTATTTTGTAGGGCTTTAATTGTAGTTTATTTTTTAATATGCGTCCCATGCTAGGAGCAGACACATCGAGATATTTCGCCAATTAAACTGAGCTTTGTCATGGAATTCTGGCCTTCACCTTTCGAACCATTTCTGTCGATGTAGTTGTTTTTGGATGTCCACCTACATGGCGTTTTTTTATGCTTGTTATTGTAACGTGAAATAGTCCAATACATAAACATACTGACACGTGTCAAAACATAAGCGCACTGTCATAAGCCGTTGGGTTGCTACAGCAGCGTGAAGTTGGTAAAACTTCGAGCGCCTACCCCTGTATGTACTTGCTAATTTCACAGCGCGACGCTGCGTTGGAGATTACTGCGAGAACTTTTTTGTGTAAATAGACAAATCGATTTTTTTTTTCAACGCCAAAGGAAGTAACAATATGACACAAGTAAAGTAAGGATATTTTGATTAATGAAATATTCCATTGTCGGGAATAGCATTTCTGCGATCCTCTGTAGCACCAAGAACACAAATCGTGGAGCGGGAACAATGGCCGTAGACTCGTAGGTACATAAACCGAGAACTGAATAAGTGGACTCCATCCATTCAGGAAATGCTCTATTTCAAGAAGAATTATAAATCATCCGACCGTTAAATTCATTATTCGGTTTCGAAGGAAAAGGGGTAAACTTTGACCCGAACTCGAAATTCATATTTTAAAAAAACACGACAGACGATAAGAAAATTATAATTAGTTTATATTTGTCGCTAGTGTTCAGTTTATTGCTTCTTGGTAATATATGTACTTTGATTATGCGAGTAAAAACAAACTAAAAATTAAGAGGATCGACAACCGGTAATTAGTTACAAATATGAAGAAAAAAAACCATAAAAAAATACGAGTATAAGCTTATGACACTGTTTAATATGTGAGTTAAAGAAAGGGTTTGCATATTCATACAAAGTATTTAAATATTAATAAGATATGATTTGCCCATTAGAAAATAACCTTAATAGTATATCCTGTAAAAATAACTTCTATTTATTTATTTATGCTTCATTTAGTTAGTTGGTAACATCTTAAGAGCTAATATAAACTTTTAATAACATTACATTTTTTATAAAAAAAATTCAAGAACATATTTTTTCAAATTAATTTGAAATATTTCAATGTTTTCTATTTCATTTAATTCTTCAAGTAACTCATTGTATAGTTTAATCATTGCGTCTCCGGCACGGGTAACCTCAGTGAGGTCACATTATCTTTATTTTTAATCATCGTTTATTATGTGGATTTTTTTTAAAATCCTTAATGCAATGAGTTTTGAGGCTCTTTCTGTATCCCAAAATTCGTATGTATAACATTGTTGGTTAAATTTAATCATGTTTTTTTTTTATTTATCCCCTTACTAATTTTATTTTATATCTGTTATTGAAATCGATCTTAATTAGAAACGAAGAACTAGAACATCAACCGTCTATGCGCTCTGTAGTTGCAAGATGTATATACTCATGGAGCGCCCTTGACTTGATTTTCACAAAAATGTCGTTATATAAATCATCCAACTATAATAATAATTAATGTTTTAGAAAATTATTTTTTGCTCTTTTTATGCGAATCGGTGTTAAATTTTATAAATAGTGATTTTTTCTCTTAAAGATACCTAGTGGTTGTACATTAAAAAAAAAAAAACTAAAATATTACGATCTTCTAATTTTTTTGTTTAAACTATCCGTGGAAAAGAGTTTTATCAAGAAAAATCAATGAAAACATTCATTTTCTAAAAATCATCGTCAGCATTTCCTTTTCAGAAGCCATTGGTGCATAGGGCACTGCACTGGTTCGCCAAATGCAGTGTATCTCGATAATTAGTTACATGAAGGTAAGGTGTTTAGACTTACGGTTTAGTTCAGAAAGATTGTAGTGAACCAACATTATAATATTTATTTCACGTTGACTACTCCGAAATCGAACCTGGGACTTTAAGCGTGGTTGCATACAGCAGACATATTTCCGCTAGATTTCCCTTTTCAGGATTTTTACCTGAGAGTAGCAACCGAGTGAAAAACACTCGTCTACGATTCTTATTCTATAAACAGGACTGTATTCTTTATACGCCTGGATACATAATAAGCTTTTCATTCTTGTTTAACTTATAATGGAGTTTTATTTGGGTTAAAAATATTTTTCTTACTTTATTTTATTGTATTTATTTGGAAAAACAACAGTAAATTTATAAACAAATCATACTTTAATATAGTATATAAGTCCAATTAAAGTTTTTCACGACTATATAATAATGATGTAATAACTTATATTTACCTAAAAGTTATTTATTAAAAAATACTTGGTACACTTATTTATTTGACCAATTGGCGCTTTCACCCTCTAATAGGCATTTTAAAGACTATACAATATTTTTTTGTAGACATACTAATGAACAGATTAAAAAATAAAAATATGTACGAGTATATAATAATATTTAAAGAATATTATACGAAAGAGTTAAATTAAATAAAAATTATTTCGTTCCCAAAGCGTTGGGGATGAAAAGGATAAGAAAAGATTAGGATAAAGTATGAAAAAGGAAGGATTCTGTTGAGGAGATTACCCTTAAAATGCCTATAGAGAATAGAGACAGGAGAATAACGTGATAGTAGTACATATTTAACTTCAGTAGTTATAATTTTTTTTAAATAGTGAGAAAGTTTTGAATCAAATACCTATATCAAGGGAGGAACAAATTTTGTTATATTCTGTGTAGCTACGGTTAATAAAGGAATTTTGAGCAAAATTATTAGATGGTGCAGGTTGTAAAAAAGTCTGACTTGTTTGGTAAATCTGATAGGGCAGTTTAGATTGATGTTTTCCAAGAGAAAAGTACGTTTAATTATATTATTCAAGATCTCGAATAGGAAGCACATGTCAGAAACCGTTCTTCGTTTATATATTATATATACGAGTATGGTTTTTGTGTTTATTTATTGGATTGGTATTTTCTTCATTATGTCATCGTCGGTTAGCGAAGGAAAATTTAATTAGTTTCTATTCAGAAATGTTATCCAGTAGATTACTTGTTCTTTGCGATGTAATTCCCTCACTGTGCGAATATGCTTCTCCGTCGCGTCGTGTTCGGGACATAATCCAATACACTGAGAGACAAGGGGCAATGGCCTGTTCCAGACGGCGCACCCGCCACTATCAGGGACGCCACAACTGGACACTATGTTAGAGATGAATCATTCGAATAAAAATAATCGAACGCAGTCAATTTATTCGAATGCGAAACTCAAAATGGCAAAAATAGCAACCTAATTGCGCAAAATAACGCCGAATGAGTTTATTTAAATATGAGAGTTCTAATGCAGAAAATTAGAAATGCCGAAATGGTAATCTAGGTCCCGATTACAATGGAAAGTTAACATTTATCTTCAATTTTATCTACAAAGTAAAATTAAGTTTTCTGTATGAAAAGCAGAATATGCTTACAATTTTTTTTTCTAAACATGTTTAATTATAGGTTACCGATGCAGATACTTCAAATGTTCATGCAAATATACTCATTTTCGTACACAAATATCGGTTTTTCTTTGTAGACAGTCGAAGATAACTATGTTAACTTCCCATTGTAATCGGGGTCCTGATTGTTGTATTTATTGTTTGTTACTTTATATTACATCGTTCATGTTGTACAAAACCCGCATGACTTTGGCTCATATTTTGGATGAGTGTATTAAGCTCTCAGGGAGAAAATCTATTTTCAAGTGAGGGGTCAGGATTGGATTTTCTTTGGGGGGAGGGATTTGAGTTGGAAACATAAAATGTTTGTCTTTGATAATTTGATTTTATTGATGTGCTATGTGTTATTGTTTAATACAGTTATCGCTTATTTAATTTTTAAATGTAAAAATCATATAATGCAAAGTATTTCATGATCATTTACTTTCCGCACCTAATGGTGCATAGGGCACTGAATTTATACACACATCGCAGCGTATGTTGATATTTTTTGTTACATGGAGGTAAGATGATGAATCTTACGTTTCAGGTGCCAGTCCAGGGACTATGAAATATTCTAGTGTAAAAACACACTTTTTAAATAAATATTTCATGTCAAACATGTCGGGAATTGAACTCGAGACCTCTTGCATGGTAGGCAAATGCTCCGACCACTCTACCACGAGGTCGACAAGGTATTTTTCAAAGTATAATACAAATGAATTATAATCCCGGGAGTTACTAAAACTTAATTCGGGACAATAATATTATAATTTTTTTAAAGCACAGAATATTCAGAAAAACAAAGCAACAAAAGTGAAATATGGCGGCCTCCATGGTGTAGTGGTTAAGACGCTTGACTCAGGCACGAAAGGTTCCGGGTTCGATTCCCGGTGAAAACACAACCAAAAGGCACGGCAAATACCGTAATTTTCATAAACGACGGTAATTTAACCGTGGAACATAGAGACTTTTTATTGATTTTTTAAACGTAGTTTTTCTTACCTAGACGCACAATTTTAGCTTTATTCGGACAAATATGTAAGTTGAAGTGTAAAAACTGTTTACTAATATTAAGATGACGTAATTTTTATAAATCGCGAACTGAAAATCTTTTTATTAGTTTTTTGCTACTTAAAAAAAAGTTATTAGATTTATTACAATTATATTTTAAGGTGTTAATGATATTTTGTGTCATACAATCGATTCTTTCGAAAAATTTACAATATTATGACAGCGGTGCAGTGGCGGCCAAAAACATAGCTAAAACATAAAAAAGCTGTTTTGATGTGAAAAAGTTGAGGTTTTCAAGTTTGGCAGTGTGGTCGACTTAGTGGCCCTCCATCATCATGGTCACACCCTTATCCGCACCCAGTGACGCATAAGGCACTACATTTTTAAATAAACTGCAACATATCTCGATCGTCTGTTACGGGAACATAATGTGATCTAAAGTATTACGCTAAAAAAAAGTTATCGTAAGACCGAAAAGTAAGATCGTAAGTTTTTATGTTTGTTACCTTTATTACCGTGTCCATACGGGTGCTGGTTATATTGATTAGTCTTGAATAGTGAATAGTGTCGATTTTTTCCTTTTCACTTCCCATCCTTATTCAATAAACGTTATAGGGGGTATAATAAAACGAATAGCAAGCTCAATTTTTTTATCTATGATCTATGTCATCGTGACTTTTTTTATACTTTCGAATGCATCTTAATAAAGAAAAAAGGAAGGAAAACTTTTTTGAGGAGGGAATATAAAACTTTAGGCATTTACAGGGCTTGTGACCTGTCCTTGTATGGTTCAAGTGACCGCTTTATACGCGGTGTAACATTCACCATTCTAACTGTTTAAACATCCACATTTCCTCAACTATTGCAACTGTTGACTTTTGTCTAATAGATCTAAAAAAACTCCCAGGGAGGAAATCCAGCGTGTCGACAAACATTTAGACATACCAAAAACATTGCTGATTTAAAAAAAAAAAATTAGCAAAAGCATACAAAAATTAACATTTAAATTATCAAGTCCTACTGAACTGCATAAAATGCAGTTCGTCAGCAGGTGCTTATAGTTAAGTTCTAATATATATACATAATCTATAAACATATAAAAAAAACTCTTATTACTATGGAAAAAAAGAAAGATATATACATCGAAAATAAAAAAATGTCCAAATAAAAAAGAAAAACACAAAAAAATCTTAATATAAAAAACCACGTTCTAAAATCCAGATTCTCAGCAGACGTCTTTCTCTTGAGCCAGATAAGTTTTTTTTATTTTTAATATTTAATGGGAGCATATTATACATTTTTGGTATATTGTACTCTATTGTTCTTTTCCCGTATTTATTATTGAATTCAGGGAGAGCTAGTCCATCTACACTAGTAAACCGAGTATTATATACATGCTCCAATTTATTTCTGTATTCAGATAGAGACGCATGCTGAGAAACCAGCTTGGATCATAATAGAGCTAAAAACTATTAAACTATTTACTCGTTCTATTTCACACACATAACTATATGTTTCATTTCGAACAATACATACTGGAAATAACAGAAAAAAATTGAGTTAACCTAAAAATCTAACTCGAAGTAACTGCAAAGATGACTTCTTAAACGAATCACAGGTTTTTCCTCTTATCTACATTTTAAAAATAAAATTATTCTATTTTTAATGCAGCAAGTTGTGTGCTGTGTGGCTACACGCTGTTAGTGATTGTACAAGACTTTTACGTCATCACGATGGTTAATAATTACTGTCGAAGTTGATCAGAGCTATAAAAGCCATTATCGTCGACGTTGGTAGCATTCTGGCGTGCGTGCCATTAGTTAATCGGATCATTAGTGAAATGTACCTCTTGTGTCTTGTTATTTGTACATGTTTCACTTACCAGCAATGGCTTTAAAATAAAAATTGAAAGTACTTACTTTGCAGTTATTCATTTTTATTATTATTAAAATAAAACAACTTTGTATTCAATCAAGCGATTCAAAAATATATGCATTTAACATATTTTACCGGCCGGTTTCGAAGCTACACAAGCTTTTTTATTGAGGTATACATTGCTACTTATGCTATTATGAACAGAATGGTGAATGTTACACAATGAGTAAAGTGGCCACTTAAACAAGCCAACAACAGGTGATAAGCTCTGTAGATGCCTAGACTTACTAGATTACTGTAATGGAATATACGCAAATCTCCCAAAATATCAAACTTATAATCTTCAATTTGTTTTCAATGCAGCAGCAAGGCTTATTACGGGAGTAAAAAAATATTCTCACATCTCACAACATCTTGGAGATTTACACTGGTTAAAAAGCCCAGAGAGAATAAAATACACGCTTTGCTGGACAGTATTCAAATCTCTTCATGAAATGGCTCCAAAATACCTATCGGACCTTTGTATTAGGGAAAATACATGTCGAAGAAAATATACTTTAGGTCAGCATTTGATTCAGGGAGAGGAAAACTTGTCGAAATCCGGCGCTCCCCAAACACTGGATTTGGAGATCGCGCTTTTCGCGATGGAACCAATTGCCTTCAAACTTACGGATCATCGACAGTTCCAGTCAGTTCAGATCCCAACTAAAATCCCACTTCTTTAGACTATCACACCCTCAATTTTAAATCTGGAAATATAATATATCACTTTAGTTTTGTTAAAATGTAAAAATGACGCTATATAAATCAGCCAAATATTATTCTACATTAACTTATCCAAAATGTTCTTCATCTCTGTTGTATTATGTAAATATTAACAGCTCCCTGGGAGTTGAATCCAGTCCTAGTATACAAAAATTTGGACAAACTCAAAATATTTTTTCATTGCTAGAATCGATTCGTCGCGACGCCGACGCGCCGTTAGTCGTACAATCCTCCAAATATTTAGATCACAAGTTTATTGTGAGTTGAGACTGAGAGCCAAAATCGACACTTGGAACCTTTTACGATCCACTCATATCCTCCCTCGGCAAGAAGAAAATGCTTTACTGCTCGGCACTTGAATAAAACTCGCCCCGGGCGTTATACTCGTATAGTATTTCCCCTGCAGATCGGAGCTGTTGGAATCCTCACGGTAGCCCACTTCAGCTGGGAACTCCAATCGATAAGATGCTGTTTTCCTTTAGGAATCTCTTCACGGGCGGGAAGGAAAGATAATACAAGAACGTTTGAAAAAGGCTACAATAATCTTACTAAAACGAGAACAACAAAGCATTGTTTAAATCAGTTAAGCCAATCAAGCACAATTTTAGCCATTGATTATATATTTTGAGGATTGATGTAATTTATTTTGAACCTTTTTAGACACAGTGTTCATTTAAATAAAAGCATACTAAGTTTAAGATTCATTTACTTTCTTACTAATAATATGATTGATAATTTTCCAAATGCTTGAGTTTACTGTTTACCATATTGATGTGCCATATACATACATATATGTTTTTTTAAATATTTTTTATAATTATTTTTTATGTTTCTAATCCTATATTTGTGGTGATATACGTGTATGATTCATACCATTAATTGTGGTGCTTTCACACTTATAGATTAAGCAGACAGGGCATAGTCTAAGCTTATAACCGAGTTACACAGTTTAAACCCATGCTGTGCTAGCGGGTACCCTGCAAGACATCGGACCCTCCCAATATACTCATCGTGTCTGTGTCATATAATTGCTCGTCCCATCTAAACACAGGACTTTTAGTCCAATGGAGTTGGAACTTATTGTCTCAAATAATGTACAATAAACTTATGTATGTAAATAAATATATAATAAAAAATATTAATGATATTAATTTAAAAAAATATTCGTAGCGGGTGATGACAAAATAAATAGTTTTACTTTACATTGCTTAAAATATTCATCTAAAAAGTAGATATTAACCATCTCAATAAAATGCAAATAAATGCGGGATTGAGAACACTCAGAGATCGGGACATACTTAAACTGCCTTTGTTTTGCACACACCTATGGCCCGCATGAGTCGGGAATATAATTTATACTCCCGAAATAAAACAATTGAAATTTTGCATTATACTCCTCCAATTTTTGCAAATAATTACTTAGGAATAAATCTTAGTTAATAAGTACACACGGACAACTTATTTTACATTTTATTGAAAACTGTATAAGAAATTTACAAAATATTTTTTAAAAAAAATGTAATTCTCAATTAATAATGAGGAACTTTAGCCTTACGAGAAATGGCGGTGTTTAAATTAGAGCATTAAATTGTACGGCAAATTTATTTAATTTTTTGGCCTACTTTAATAGTCTATTAACACATAAAAAAATACTAAAAACCACTGAACTTCCACATTGAAGATATATGCATGTGAAATTGTATCGACGAATACCTTCAAATTATATGTTTTCTAATATGTATCTTTGTTGAATTACCTCATAAAATAAAATAAAAAAAGTTAATTAAATATTAAATTACATTACATATTTTATTAGTACAAAATATCAACTCATTAGTTACGTAAACCTTGACAAAGAAGCTTGTTTGCTTTGAAACCGGTCGGTGAAAAATAAAAATTAGTGGTTAAAAACAAAGTTGTTTTATTTATTTTATTATAATGAATAACCTCAAAGTTAGTGCTTCAAATATAAACTTTATACAAAATATTCCCAATCAGGAAAAGTGCTGGTATTAGGGGATATAATATAATATACATATGTTATGACACTATTTAAAGTAGATAAAATAACATCACATATCACTTGTCACGTGGGGTGCAAAAACAATTTTTTTAAGGTGTTTTTTGAAGTATGCTTTGTGTATGTTTTGTATATCTTTTAAGTGTTGTAAGAGGAAAACACATATTTATTTAAAAACAACGGGAATAAATTCAGGTCTAAAAAAATATTGGTACAGAACTTTTTTTCAAACAACTGAATTATATTTAAAAAATAATTCAGTTGTTTGAAAAATCTGTGTTAACTGGTTTTAGATCAACCGAAGTATCATTAAATACCAATATTACAGAAAATATTTTTTTTTAACAAAAAAGGCACGAAATTCGACGCGACATTTTGCTAATTCCAACAAATTGACGAGCAAATTATCTTATTAATCCTTAGCTGAAAACCGTAAATTTCAGGCGTGAAAGTTAAGCATCTATGTCCTGAAAATCTTAATCCTTATTTTCCCTGAAGTTTGAAGTGCTTTCTCTTTTGCAGCTGGGAAGGGAAATAAATACAGCGCTAGTACCAATCGCGAGAGAGCCTTTGTATTTTGCCGTCGACTTTTCACGGAAACCTTGACTTTGATGAAAGATTAAACTGAGTACTTACCACCTGATTTATAATCGTCGGGGGATGGATGTAGAGAACCGAACTACACACTAAAAGTGGAAAACGGGGGCGAAAATCTTCTCTAGTACTCAATAAATAATACCCGGATATAAATAAAGTTTAAACTGTGTATAAATATGTAAATATATATACTAACTAACTAACTAACTAACCATCACGCCATTTCCCCAGAGGGGTAGGCAGAGAGGATAGAACGCCACACCACTCTGTCCTGGCACACTTCCTTTGCTTCCTTCACATTCATACATCTTCTCATGCACGCACGTCGATTATTCCGACTTTTTACATGACCACTTTTAAAAATTTGTTGTACTTGATCATGCCATGTCTTTCTCGGCCTTCCTCGACTTCTACAACCAGACACATTCGCATCATACATCTTTTTAGCCGTTCTTTCATCATTCATTCGCTCCACATGACCGAACCATCGCAAAAGACCTTTCTTAATTTTGTCGATAATGCTTAACTCAGCCTTGCATTCTGCTCTAATTTCGACATTAGGGCACCTATCATACATTGTTTTCCGCACATTCGCCTGAGGGATCGCATTTCAACAGCATTCAGTCTACTTTCGTCCCTTTTTTTCCAACTCCATGCTTCGCTTCCATACATTACTACTATAAAATGTATGTTCATAGTTTCGAAAAGCACCGATTTTTTCAACTACAGGTGTAGTTATAAACTGTTTATTTCACAATGTAAATTAATGCCGATTCAATGAATTTCATAAAAGGTACATGTTTTTTTTAAACTTCTATACATATCTACTTTTATACATCTAGTAAATGTTATCAATGTAACTCTCCAAAAAAAAAGACTAATACCCGTATGCAGAGACAAAACTTAAGGTGAGGAAAGTACATTCTAATTTCAAATGCAGAGAATAACCCGAAGGTGAAGACAATAGAATGTACTTTCCTCACTTTAAGGTTTGTCTCTGCATACGGGTATAACTCTTGTGCTCGGAAAGTGACTTACACTGTTGTAGTTGTTTGTTTATAAGGGTTTAAATTATTTTTAATACGAGTACATGAGAAGAAAAAAACATACGATTTATAAAGAAAAAACATAACAATTAAAATTTAATTTTGTTTTTACACGTGTTTAAAAAATTTCTTTAGATTTACTTAAAATTTATTTATTGATATATTATTTTTAATAGTTTTTAGTTCAAGAAGAAGATTATTATATTTTTTTACACCTTTTGAGACAAAGCTATTTTGACCATGACTTGTGTGAAATTTAGGAATTTTAATATTATGTTGATATCTGAGTGACTTATTTATCTCAAATTATCAAATATATCAATTATCTACATATTTTTATTTCTATTGTTACTTAACAAATTGAGACCTTATTTATAAACCCGGTATAAAGTTACACCTAGGCATAATGGTAGAATAAGCATCGGAATTCCATCCTTATTCTACCACTATACCTAGTCATAACTTTATATCAGGTTTATAAGTAAAGGCCATTAAGAAATACATTTTTGAATGTTTGTAGACACAAGGCCTTGATATATAATAACTAAATTCGCATGCTTTAGTTTTATTACAATTTTTACGTTTCTTACGAAATAAAGAAAGTCGTATAATTTTAAAATAACAAATACGAACGTAGCTCACCATCAGAATTTCTCATCGCATTTATTATTGACGAAAGCCTGGAAATACGGTTTGTTCTAGATTCTGTATTTTACAAGGCACAATTTATACGCATCTTATTTTGTTTGTCAAGTTTTGGCGGTTCCTTTATTGCCTAAGTTATGAGTAAAGTAAAACTCATAAGTCTATGTAGAACATAGATCGTCTAGATTTTGTTAGCGACCTTATTTCAGTGGTTCTGGAGAAAATTCTTACATAAAATCTTGCTTTTATCTAAAGGCACACCTTATTACGTGGCAATTTATCGAAATAGTGCGAGGAAAGGGTTAAACTACACATTTAGAAGGTAGAAAAACTCCGTGCTAAGTTACCTTTTAAAAGCGCTCATTTATTTCGAAACTATTCCAGAAGCTATTACTTTAAGATTATGTTCAAGTATCCGTCATTCGCTACGTAAACCAGACATAAAGATGTTTTCAAGCCATTGTGTCTTGCCATCAAACGTTTTATAACATCCAAAATGCTCCTTCTGGAAATTAAATGGATTTCTAATGATTTTATATAAACATTAAGATACCAGTCTTTAAGACGTCGCGAAAGCGATAAAACCGGTCAATGGTTATTCCAATTTTGTGGATTTATGTATCATCATTATTTCCTTTCCTGCTCCCAATGGAGCATACGGCGTTTATCTTCATTATATGTTACGTGACGGTAAGTTCATTAGTATTACGCTTCGGGAGCCAGCCCAGGGATAGTAAAATATAACAGTGTTTTTTGACATTGTATTTAGTAATATACAGAAAACTATAATTTTGGTTTATTTATAAATATTTATTCTTTTCATAAATAAAATACATTTAAAGAATAAGAAAAAAAATACAGTTATATAAAAATAATGTAAAAGGTACAAAATACAATAATGAACATTTATATCCCTTATTGATGAAGGTAGTTTATTGTATAATTTTATTCCACTACAGTAATAGTAGCGCTTGGCCTATGTGGTCCTCAGTTTAGGAACAATGAAGGATTTGTTTATAAAAGCTCTAGTGTCAGTGTGGTGTGAATGGTATGTATATTTCAGCATGTGTATATTTTTGTGTGTAAATGCAAGTATATATTTATTGAAAATGTTGATTTATGGTTAATACAGGGAATCTGAAAACAGTGTACTTGATAGATGACGATGGGGTTTTGCGTTGTTTATTATAATTATTAAAACTAAGCCAAATACTTGAATATAAAAATACGAAAACATCGAAAATCCGTTTGTTTTGCAATAATAGTCATGAAGATTCAATCAGTTACACGTCAGTTCAATTTCGTTTTATTTTATTTCACAAAGAATCTTTAAAAAAATCACATCAGAAAATGGGATATACATATAATAATGTAAGGGTAGAAACGTACTTCCGCATTGCTTCCCTACTTATATTTATAAGGTTTCCGGTTCGGATTCACCCCTTTCATTACCAGTAGGATGTTTGACTTTATTATAACGTCTGAGTCAACACGTCATCCGTTGGAATTCTTGACATTAACAAACAATCTTACAAAACAGCATTAGAAACTACACGTATAAAATACATAAACCGTTTTTTTTCACATATTAAAATGCATAATATTATATCGCACCCTCAGACTGTCTAAATTTGGCTTTTATATGCGCATTTAATGTTTTCTTTTTCTTCCTTAGGAGACCACTGACGTATTTCTGCGATTTTTTTGAGGGAGATATTCCACAAACGTCGGTGGTTTTTATAAAAATATTTTTATATATCGTATCATCATCGCTATGGTTTAATAAAGTCATAATTTTGGAATCACTCCGCCCGTGACGTCACTAGTTGTCTTAGGTGAGTTGTCCTGACTGGTGAGTTGGCTTCCCGAAACCGTAAATCTATTACATTACATAACAAGGCTTGATTGTTGATTAGCAAGAACTTGTAACGTAAATCAAAGAAATTATTTTTTTTCATACATTTTCGAGAAACTTCGCGGTACAATTAAATCCTCTAATTTTTACCGCGAGTAATACAATATTTTTTATATCAATTTCCCATAGCACTGAACTTCTTTATTATATTCTGTTTGCGGATTTCCGTTTCATTTTATCTCCTTAAATACAGGATCCGTAGATTTTCAACGAGAGTCGGCCAAACATTTTTGCTGTCCAACCTTAGTTTGATTCGAAAGTTACACTAAAGTGGTTGGACTTGTAAGTGTTGTGCAATAGAAACCCTCTGGAGGATTTCTATTGCACAACACTTACAAGTATAACATATATGGTATTTGCTTTCTGGGTAATGTTTATTATTATAAATAATGATTCACATTTGCAATCGCACTTTCCCCTCTTTCAAATTGTTCCAAGAAGCTACACTTTTAGATATACGAAGAATAATATATTGTTTTAAATGTTTAAAATATATATTTAAGAATGCTGCATGTACTCAATAAACGCAGTACCCCATGCATCATTAAATGTGTATAAGGATTTTATGATGATTATTATTATAATTTTGTATGCGAAATTAATGAAAACTGATTTGATTAATTGATATTCAAATTAAACAGAAGCTTGATCGCCAGCAATTCAAACTGAACGAAGTTATGCATAAAGAAGCCAGCCATAGAAAAGTGAAACTGAGATAATAGCACTTTTATGAAAAGAGCGAATAATCAAATCTACACAACAGTTGGAATGTTTTTGTCTTTGACAAATGATAAACAATGAATACATTTGTTTTTTTTTATATTACACGCAAGAATATAATTATATATTTGACCAGTTCTAATGATTTTCAAAGTATCGTAAGATTTTTCTAGTGCTATGGGTGTTTTCTGCAAATTGAGAAATGCCGTTTTTGTGATCGACACTATTTTCAGAAGGTGATTATTACAGTCTTTGGTATGAAAGCGGTCTGGCTGTTTTCAGCAAAACATAGAATTGACCTTACTGCACCCGATAACACCAATATCTATTTTTTTTTTTTATTATTATTATTTTTAATTGTGGACTGGCTGCTTTCTGCATAACTACGTTGAACTGCGGTTCTATTTTTTAAATAAAGAAAAAATGAAGAAAAGTTTTTTACAAAGCAAAAAATATACAAATTTCATCACATACAGATTGTGTACAGTAAATACTGACTCGCTGTATTAAAAGATATACAGCAGAGTTCAGAACACTGTTCTCCTTCTTTAATCAAGAGGAGTTTCTACTGGCTAAGTTACAAAAGAGAGTCAATTTACATTTTTGCTCATTTCTCAACAATACAGAATTCTTTCCTAAGGGAAAAACACTATCCTGTGAAGTATTCAAATATGTTTAGATTTAAGGCAAGAGGGTTGTTGTTCTTCGTTACCTCTAGCCAAGTTACAATTGTCTGTAAGAATTTTCTTTTAAAAATACAACAAAAAATTCCGCGTTGAGAAAAATAATACAATCTAAAATATAATTTTTGAATTAAATTAAATCGCAACAGAGATACCAGATTGCTATTTTCGACGTTATATTGTATATTAATAAAATGAAATCCCTTGTACTTGTAATTACATTTGTTTACAACTTTGGGACTGTTACATTAGATTATACAGGATGTCCGCCAACAGATTTGACACTTTCAAAATTAAAAAACACAATATATGTTTAAAATCAATGGAAGCATAGTTGTACGTAAGATGTTTCGAACAAACTGTTGTAATTTTTCCACACTAATTTGAATTTTAGTTTCTAATGGTTATCATTTATAGCTTTATAATTTCTTTAAAAAAGCTAAATCTTCAATGAAACATGATATTTTTTATTTATTTCTTTTTGTATAAAATATCACTTGTACAAATATTAAAATATTTTTTCAAAATGTATGATGACAATAAATTAAAAAGAATTCTTTTTTCATATTTTTTCACCTTATTTCATTATATTATACATTTGTCAGAAGCCATTTGGAATACGCCTCTCAGATATGGAATCCCCAGTATGCCATATATATAAGTAGAATAGAAAATATTCAAAACAAATTTATAAAGTACCTTAAATACAAAACCGGTATTTCTTATGTATCTACTCTCACTGCCTCCACCTTCCATGGAATCATTTCTCTACAATACCGCAGAGTGTGCGCGGAACAACTACTGCTTTACAAAATTATCACAGGAATAGTTGACTGTACAGAGCTGCTTGGTTTAATAACAATACATGTGCCAGCCAGGATTTGTAGACGGTACCACCTGTTTCATGTACCAATAAGTAAAACATCGTATGTTAAAAATGCATTTTTTCGTAGGACTTTTTCAATGTACAATACAAAATTTAAAAATAAAGATTACACAAACATCACTCTGTCAGATTTAAAATTTACATTAAAAATGTATTATGTAACTTAGTAGACATTATAATAATAAATATGTACATCACCTCTCCTCTCCTTATCCTCTCTTCAAGCATGTTTGTCCTTATCCCGCCCAATTTACAGTAACTTAATGTTCTTAAAATAAATATTTAAAAAATCTTTGATTATTGAGTACATGAAATTAACATTTTTATATGCATAAGTTGTATGTATTTATTTGATATGTAATATATTTTATTAACTAACTTTGTATACTAGGTATGTGGAAATCTGTTATTAGTTCTAAGTTTATACACTATATATGTTTGTTTACTAAAAATATGTATGTACAACTGTTGATTTCCCAAATAAAATAAAATAAAAAATAAAAATCTGAATTTGTATTTTTTCTCCTTTCGCACAGTTAAACAATTTTTTTAATGTCATGTTTCTTTTGTCAGTTAAATTAATTAGTATTTTTTTTTTTGTCCTAGCTTTAATTTTATTTAGTTGTATTTTATTTTATTATTGCCTGTATTTATTATAAGATATTGTATTTACCATCGTTAGAATGGACTGCATAAGTCCGTCAAATAAATAAATAAATTGGTTATTGATTGATACAAGTATCACGATACAGTAAAAATATCACAATAAAGTAATGACTCACGCTGGCGGATACATAAATTTAAAATGTTAGGAAAATTTTCAGATCGAAGTTCCACCGCTCACGTCGACCTTCGTGCCGCTCTGGGAACAGGAAAATGAGAATCGTCTGTCAAGAGGAAGAGAACACTTCGCTCAGAAACAAATTGTAGAGAGCGAAGAAAGGAAAACATACGCGAGGAGTGAATAGGCAGCTGGAAATGGATCTGAGAAGGAAAAAATAAAGAGAAAGAATGAGTGTCCGCTATAGTACATTATTAACGTCGTAGAGCGACAAGAGTTCAGTTATCCTTTGTTAGCGGGGTAAAAACTCACAGCAAATAATAACAAACGCCAAAACATAAAATACTCGTGTCTCTCCGTTTGTGAACTCCACTTAAAATCGTAGTGAGGTGAAATTTCGTCATTATGGGGCATTGTTTTAGGTGAACTGTCTCTAAATTTAAAATGAATGAAAACACTTTGTATTTTACGCCACTCGTGAGTTTAATATTGATTGGAAAATAACAAGATTCGGTATTCAGAATTACCCATTATCGGGTGTAAATATAAAATGAGTTAAGATAAGTCGTAGCAAAGTGTGGTTTGAAAGTCACAGGCTATTTTTCGGTGAGTTATTTATTATATTTTTAACGCCCGTCCTTGTTCGGATTAGACGGTTTATCTATCATACTCCAAATATGATTTAATCTCTGGAATCCAGCTATGAATGTCTGATACCGACCATTAATTTCCTATAAAAAACAATCTGATAATTGATTATCTATCACATCAGCATTATTTCCCTCCCAGAATAAAAACTCTTTGTACGGAAGCAACATTCTAAAAATAATAACGATCCATTTTTTCCACGGCTGATTTTGTATTTTTAAGATAAAGTAGTAATGGAGCGTCAAAGCGTTTTTCCATTGAATAAAATTACTTTTCAAAGTAAACTCTAAAGATAAAAGTGGTCCTTCAATACCGGAGATGTTTTTATTATAATCGAGATCTGCTGCGCTACTTTGCGGCCCGCGGTAGGAATAAACTGAATATCGAACAAACGAATGTTAATAAAGAAATATCCAACGTACCATAAAGTGGAAGGAATAAAGAATAAATATCGCTGTAGGAATATTACTGTTTACTACTTTCGTCGTAAGTTTTTCTCGCTATTATTTTCGTCGCCACCGCCACGCCATTGCCACCCCAAAGTGTTGGAGCCCAGTAATAAATCATTTCATTACGCTGGGGTTTTATCCTTCGAGATTATTACACAAGGACGAATTTCAAGTTCAGAGGGTGATGTCAAATGGGTTAGTCTATTCGCGATGTTAAAAATAATTTTGAATAAATAACCTTTAAGAGAACATAAAAGTAGATTAATTATTTATTTATTTACTGTCCATTAGAATACACGGAAGCCCCGCGAATACATGGCACGCAGTGCCTTTATTTTACTGTACAAAAATACGTATTTAATAGAATTCACTTTGATATAATCTGAAAAAGAAAAAAAAGTTTTGTCACATAAATAATAAGACAACAGTTTCATATGGTATGCTTAGATATAGATTAAAAAAAAGAAATTAAATAATGTATGCATATATATTTTTTTTAAAAGGACTATTTTTAAAGCTGTACAGAATATAAGTATATTAAATACAAAATGAAATAAAATTCTTTTAAATCTCAAAAAAAACAATAGTATTAATAATTAATAACAATTAAAAAAAAATTTAAAAATGCATAACTCTTTAGAACAGGTTTCCTTAAGGAAGAGAACTCTTAAATGAATTTAGTATAAAAAAAATGAACACATTTAAAAAAAAAAAACAAAAAATACGTACTATAACAACTACTTTCTTTCATCTACCTATATGTTTTTCAAAAACATATTTTATGATTTGCTCAAATATTTCAATTTTGGCGACCATTTTATACGAGTTGTATACAACTCTCTATCAGAAAATAAGTATCAAGTTGTGGTAGAGCGCAGCTCCAATCTCTACACTTGCCACCACGACCCGGTTGCCCAAACGTAGCGAAAAGGGTGGATATATGAACATATTATACAATCAAATAACAAGGAATCTTTCTCGGTAATTATTTTACTTGGAAAATTGAGATCATGGTTGTGTAAATTGGATAAATTTGAATAAAAGTTTTTTTATAGTTATGAATTTTTGTAATTTTAAATAAAGAACTTGTAGAGAAATTTACATAATCATATTTTATATTATGTTACGACAGTGCACTACCACGGTGCACAAGACGGTAAAATTTTATATAAATTTGCATAAAATCTGCATTCAACAGAACATGCCGTCATTTCATTTACCCATTCTAACACTATTATGCTATGTATTTTAACACCATTAGCATTAGGGGCAGTTCTTCTTACCCCAACTCCTTTAAGTTTTATATTAATAATGAAAAACATGGATGTTTTAAGAAAAAGGTACACAATTTATTATATACATTTTTATATATTACATTCATACTTATTATAGCCGTGTACACTTTTGCAAATACGACCCCATATTTGTTTTTTTTGCCGCAACATATCGGTTCCTTAGAACAGGCATTGCCTATATAGGAACCAATAGATCCTCTCAAGTATTCCCCTATACCGCACTCCTTCGCTTGCTTGATTTATTATTAGTGTTTAAGCAGAATATTTGTTAGTAATTTGGCTTATGTGATTTTTCTAATATATAAATAAAATATAAATATAAATTAAAAGCTTTAATTTTGAACGTTTAACCCAAAAAAAATTGTTTCAAATGTTTTATTTCGGCCTCGTGGTGTAATGGTCAGCGCGAATGACTACTACGCAAGAGGTTGCGGGTTTGATCAACGACATGGTTGATATGAGATGTTTATTTAAAAGGGTGTTTTCAAACTAGTATATTTTATAGTCCCTAGACTGGTACCTGAAGTGTAAGACTGATCATCTCACCTTCATGTAACAAAAACATTAAGATACGCTTCGATTGGTGAACCAATACAGTGCCCTATGCATCATTAGGGAATGATGATGATGATGATGATAATAAAAACACAAAATTTGCATTAATATTAAATACTATAGTAAATATATTTTTATCAATAAGAAGGCATTTTTTTAATTTTCAAAAAATGTTATAAAAAAATATATTTTTTTAGATACGCGGTGTTATAATGTAACCAACGATATATTATACTGTCGCCTTAATTTGAATACAATGTAAGTCATTTTTGTCAGTATTTGAGATTATGAATTAATATTTTTCACAGTACAAAAGAGTATATAGGTATTGGTTGCGAATTTTGTGGGTAGGCATTGTTAAAATATTGTCACAACTTCAACATTCTTTGTACCTACAACAGCTGTTCACTTCCCACCTCAGTATCCTTTGATCATCCGCCACAATAAGACCTTGTGTAGTGAATCGCGCGTTTATTTTGTTGAACGTATGCCGCATCATAGACTTTGTTTTCACCAACCACCAGTGTTCCACCTGTCGTAGTGTTGGTGCGCTCGCTCCAGGTTAGTGGCATCCATTCCTAATCCATCTCATTCGTTGAGGTTGTGACCGATTGTCACTGCATACCGCATATCGAGGATATTCACTTATTTTACTAAAATTAAAATGCAGTCCACTCCGCTAAATATTAAAGTAGAAGCCCTAGGGCTTCGCCCCCACGATTTCTCGTTTTCCTACCAGGTATCTCTGTCATTTGAACAAAGAAATTTCATTCCTAGCCATTTAAAGCTTTCCTTTTAGAGTAAGTAAGCATAAACGTGTTGAGCTTTAATCTTTATACCTTGAGCGAGAGGCTCAATCATTGTTCGGAAAAAAGCGTTAAATATCGTCTCTCATAAAAAAATACAAATTCGAAAAAGGCATTAACATTTTAATCAGTTAAATATTAAAAATAACAAGAAACATTCGGAATGGTAAACAGCAAAGGTATAAATTGATGAGAGAAGTTTGTCTAAACGAATTGTGGAGTCCTTACTTGAAATATCCCAGCGGGCCAAAGTTTTCCCGGTTAATGGTTAGCACATACCTGAAACAATAAGAAATAAATCCCAATGAACACAATTGTTTTAGTGGAAACACTATCATGGAAGGGAAACAAAATGTTTTGAAATTTACTCCATATTAAAATATTTAACAATATTAAAATATATTGAGTTGTATAGTTTTATTCCAATTTTATTTATAATTTTTTTATTAATTTTTTACCAGTGACCGGGTTTCGTCGTTTTAACCGACACCAGTCTGACGATATCGGTCACGACGAAACCCGGTCACTGGTAATAAAAATTATAAATAAAAGTGGAATAAAACTATATACGTTTTTTTATTTTTATAATATAAAAATAAATATTTTCGAAATTATTAATGAAAGTGATCCGTAACATCCCTTACCGCACCAAATGATCAGTCCTACGCTTCAGGTAACAGTCCAGGAACAATGAAATATCGCAGTCCAAAATAACCGGATGGGGTGGTGCGAGTGACACAGTTTTAAATAGTGTATTCGTTGCACAAAATCCACAATCAACAGACATATACTTAAGGAATATTCCACAAATCACAACTTATGACACCAAAGCAATTATACGCAAAAACAATACTCACTTACACATTGAAAACTATTCTTACTCAAATAAAAGACATAACCCCTACAATACATCACATACAAATAATATAAACAATAGATCCTCAAGACAAAGACAAACAAACCATCACGCCGTTTCC
Organism: Micrasema longulum; assembly: GCF_059751315.1. Taxonomy (NCBI): domain Eukaryota; kingdom Metazoa; phylum Arthropoda; class Insecta; order Trichoptera; family Brachycentridae; genus Micrasema; species Micrasema longulum. The sequence goes on from NW_028279620.1 coordinate 35,802, forward strand.
CCGTAAGGGTGGCAGAGAGAATAGAACGCCACATCATTCTATCTTTGCATGTAGATCTCGCTTCCTCTACATTCATACATCTTCTCATGCACGCGCGCTGATTATTCCGACTTTTAACATGTCCATCTTCAAGTATTTGTTGGATTTGGTCATGCCATGCCTTTCTCAGTCTTCCTCTATTTCTGCATCCATCAACATTTGTACCTTGCCTTTGTATAGTAGATAATCGAAATACATTTCGTGTAATAATGCGGTGTGCTATGCACCACCGAGCGGACGTAAAAGTAATGTTGGGTTATTTTCAACTATAAAGTAATATAAATAATTTAAGCAAATCGGACCACGATTCTCTGATCCGATTGTCAATGACACGATCTTTTAATCAAAATATACTATTCTCCGTTAGTTTGTTTGTTTCCAAATGAAGAGAACAAGAAGACACAACAACAAAAAGTACTGAGAATTCTTTACAACTCGTCGGTGCGAAGTAGACTCGAGAGTGGCTCGATGATTTGGGAACCGTGTGAGTTGAAGTACTCTCTTATGGTGGAGAGGGTTCAGAAAAAAATTCTTCGGTTTCACAACATGAGGACGGATATTATCCATGGCTTTATCCTACTGAGCTCCTCCTGGGTATGCTCGGTTACAGCAGTTTGAAGACCAGAAGGAATGTGTATTTAACTACGCACTTCTTTCGATTGTTGCGCGGTATTATTGCAACCCTGAAATTATGCGGTGCATTAACTTTTATGTTCCGGATAATTATCCTAGACAGCGTCAGCATATACTGTTTCACATTCCAATATACAGGACCAACCTGACAATGGTAATGCCTTTTGGAAGAGCTATTTCTATGTTGAAAAATATTACTTTGGCCATTGACATTTTTCACGTCTCTGAGGGAGTTTTTCGTTACAAGATTATATTACTTTTTAACATATTATTCTCTGGATATTATGTATAATGTGTGATTTTTGTATATACCTAATTTAACCTTATTATTTTAATTATTTTTATATGTATGAATAAGGATATTCTATTTTGTAATGTACATATATATTATATGAATAAATAAAATTGAAAATTGAAAACAAAAAAAATCAGCAAATTAGTCAATAATGTATTCTATTTCATTATTTTACAACAAATTAGACAATAATTCATGGCTTATTCACAGTACACTGCGTTAATATCGTGAGCAGCTTTGGAAGATTTATTTCCTAGATTTTAAGTAAGTTTTCAGTTCAAGCACGCCCGTAGGTTCATCAAAAAATATATCTGTGACTTAGAGGATAAAATACAGGAGTCTACTTTTTGGCGTTAAAAATGCAGAAATTATTAGAATAAGCTATTTTATACGAGAATAAAGTCCACTTTTGTCATAAAAATACTTTTTTAAGCTGAAATAAAATCTGAAGTTCACCTTGTTTTGATGCAAAAAAACATCAGTCCCAGATACGCAATTTTAATATTTATTTATTTACGCGACACGCCGTGCCTTTTACCTTACAGAAATACGTATTTAATAAAAAAAAAATACTGTTAATGATAATATTATCTACTTTTGAGTCTTTTGTTTAGTTTTGTCTGGTAGTTTATTGTATAATTTCAGTCCCCGGTTTATTAGTCTCGACTGTCCATGTATCGTTTTAGAAGGCTGTTTATGATATTTTTCTGATATTCTCGTATTGTGTCCATGTTTACTACAATTATTTTTAAGTTTAAATTCTTCGTTTTTAATTACATGAGTGGCTAATTTATGAATACATTTTAAGGATTCAAGTTTAGTTCAGTTACATTTAATTGCTTAGTTTGTTTAAAGAGTTCATTAGTTGCTGTTAGATAAGGGAGGTCATATACTAACTTTAATATTTTATTTTTCTGCCTTTGTCTGTTTATGTCATTTTGATTTCCTGTTCCCCATAGTAGTTGCATATAACTTATTTTAGTTTTTACGTAGGTTTCATACATGAGATTTTTTCCGTTTTTGGAACAAATTTTTGATTTAAACAAAAGACTCGATAATGTCGCCACTTTGCTAATTAAATTGTTAATATGAATTATCCATGTCAATTGTCTGTCTATTGTTAGTCCTAAGTATTTAACATGTTCAATTTCAGTTATTTGTTCATCATTTATGTAAGCATCTACTTTATGTTTTTTTCTAGATTCAAAATGGATAATATTGCATTTGTTTCCATTAAGTGTAAGTAAGTTTGTGTTTGTCCATTTAGTCAACATAGTTAGGTCTTTGTTTATGTCATTGTTTGTTGATTGGTCTGTTAATTTTTTTTAGAATAGTCCAATGTTGTCGGCATACATAATAATTTTTCTTTCAAAACTGTACAGGGTATATATTTTTAAGCATATATTTTTTTTTGCACCACAACAGGCCAGGAGGCCCAATTACAGTGGTGAATTACATCACAGAACACCCAGGCTTGAGAAAAATCACCTTTTAATGTTTGTGTTCTCACCGGGAATCGAACCCGGAACCTTTCGTGTGTGAGTCAAGCGTCTTGACCACTACACCACGGAGGCCGCAGTATAAATATATATATATACATATAAAATATATAATAGTGGACCCGAAATAGAACCTTGTGGTACTCCAAAATTTACTGTTTGTATTTAATTTTTATTCATTTACAAAGGTATACTGCTTCCGATTTGTTAAGTATGATATTACTAGTTAACAATAACATTATTTTTTTTCATCATGGTCTCAATATGTACCGTATCAAAGACTTTTTAAAAATCTTATTTTTATTTTATTTTATTTATTTCGAATACAAACAGATGTACAGGTTAAATGAATATTAAAAAAAATAAAATTATATAAAATGTATACATAGTAGAGCCTGCCATCCAATTATATGTATTCACTAAATAATACTGTAATAAAGCGACGACGGCTTGAAGTTTAAACTATATAAATAATAAATATACTATTAATTTAAAATAAGATAAATATGGACAAAACAAGGATATAGTGGAAAGGAAAAGAAGGAAATTGATAAGGAGTGGTAAAGGATGATTGAAGGAAAGTGAGAGTGGAAAATTGCATTTGATTTAATGATTAAACGAATTATGAATGAAGAGCATGAATCAAGCCCATTAATTCTCTTCTGTACATATTGTATGGAGTGTTAAATATATCAAGACTATTAAATTTTTTGTTAAATGTTTAACATATACGAGGGAGTGTAGAATGTTTCCTATGATTAGTTTTAAATTTACGAATATAGAAAATATCAGAGAGTCTAGTTGGCCTGGAGGGGACACGGTAAGCAAGTAGATTAATGAGTTCCGGGGAATCGAATTTATTATTGACAATTTTATAAAGCAGGATCTGATAAAACATATCTCTTTTGTGTGCTAATTAAACATATATATTACTCCTGTGATTGGAATTCTAGCATCCATGTTTGTTTCATGTAAATACTTCAATATAATTTAAATAAGAAAATAATATATTTAAAAAGTAATATGTTACATAAATACAGCAGTTTTAAATAAAGAACATGCTTAGAATTAGATAATAAAAATAATCAAACATTTAAACAATGTGTGCATATAAAATGTATTTTTACTATCGAAATAATAATTATTTTACATTAAAAGTAATTTATATTTTGAAATTTTCTCATATTGTTCAAAGGTTTGGTTCATGTTTTGGAAATCGCAAGATCACATAATCTTCTTTCCAGAACATTTCGGTAAATGTGGCTCCCGTGGTTTGTTCTTTAAGGTACAGATACGTGTAACATGAAGTTTCAGTACCCGGCAGTTAATAAAGTTCATCGAGCTTAAGAAAAAGACTGCCGACTTTGTAGGGCGTCGTCTCTGTCGCAAGAGTCCTGTACTTGTAGGAATAACAAAGACGAGGCTCTACAAAGCCGAACTTAGCCGATTAGGCCCGAAGTCTCTGTCTTAAGCTCGAGGTACTTTATTTCATACCGGTTGCTGTACTGTATTGACATTTCTTGGTTTTAATTTAAAATTGTTCAAACGTATTTTACTTGCTATAATTAATATTACATCTCACGTGTGCCTTAGGCCCATTTGAGACGGATCGTACAAATCCACGCGGCACGGTAAAACTACAAAGGGTGAATAGATTTTTATTAAACAAACTAAAAAATCATCACGCCATTTCCCGATAGTGGGAGGCAGAGAAGATAAAACGCCACGTAAATCTGTCTTTGCATACAGATCTCACTACCTCTACATTCATATCCCTTCTCGTAACATGTCCGTCTTCACGTATTTCTTAAAATTAGGTTATGCAATATCTTTCTCGGTCGTCCCGTTTTCTGCAACAATAAACATTCGCATCGTAAAAGCCCGTTTACACGTGGACAATACAATAGACATGACAATATTGTCTTATCCCAGCTCCGTGAACAGCCTCGACCAAGCGGGGCAGAACGCTGAGACAATACGAAAATTCGGCCGCAGTTCACACGTGAGCGCTGCGAAAAATGAATACACGACGGCGTTTATGACGAGCGAGTTCACGAAAAAGACTATTCATTTTATACAAACTGTATTGGAATTGTTAAAGAACAAACTCTATATGTGAATATAACGGATTTTTCAGCCTCCATTTGGCAGAAAAAATGTTCGGAAGCGACACGTTCGCTTCGAGCAAATCGCTATCGTCACAAGGTCGTGTCTGTGCGTGTTCTCACGAGGACAATGCGGACGGTGGAAGTAATCATTGTTCCGCGGAGATAACCTGCCCGTCTATCTCGTGCAAATGTCATGGAACAATGTTTTGTCTTCCGTTTGCACGTAAACAATACAGTATTGTTTTTAAATCTTTTCAACCGCTCTTTCGCCGTCTATACACTCTATAAAATATGTCCAAACCAATGCAGAACTTTTTTATTTTAAATGTTATAAATTTGATAAACCCTTACGGGTTACATACATTAAAAAAAAATATTACTCATAAAATTCATATTCTACTGTTAATGATAATACTTTTAACATCTTTTGTAAAGGTTGTCTGAGTCTTTTGTTTAGTTTTGTCTGGTAGTTTATTGTATAATTTCAGTCCCTGGTTTATTAGTCTCGACTGTCCTTGTCTCGTTTTAGAAGGTTGTAAATATTTTTCTGATATTCTCGTATTGTGTCCATATTTACTACGATTTTTTAAAAGTTTTAGTTCTTCGCCTACAATTACATCAGTAGCTAATTTATGAAAAAAATTTAAGGATTCAAGTTTAAAGAGTTCAGTTACATTTAATTGCTTAGTTTGTTTATAGAGTTCTTTAGCTGCTGTTAGATCTTCCTTGATTTTGTCTATAGTGGTTATTTCAGCTTTACATAATGCACGAATTTCGGTATTTGTTGTATTGTTTATTACTATTTTTGATCATTTTAGCAAATATATTAACCAGTGCACCGTCAGGCTGAACAATCTCTACTCACTCAGGAATTTTACTTGAAAGAAGTCACTTTTTGTCTAAATTTGTTGCAACAGACAGAAAAAATTTTTGAGAAGAGAACATGGAAGTCTAGACATTTACAGGGCTTATGACCTGTCATTGGCTGGTTTAAAAGGCCACTTTACACACTGTGTAACATTCACCATTCTGCTCATGTTTAAACTTCCATAGTTCATAAACTCTTCTATCAGTCGACTTTTGTGAAGTAAAGGAACTGAAACCTTTATCATGTGGGTGAGATTTATCCGACTGAACCAAATCACCTACTAGGCAACGCCTGAAAGCAATTTTTCAATTTTTATTCTTCTTTTACCAGTTAGTAGATTCAACATTGTTTTGAGTATGTTCAAATGTTTGCAGACAGGCTGGATTTCCTCCCTAGGGAGTTATTTCCTTCTAAATTTGTTGCAACAGAGAGGCAAAAAGGTTTTTGAGAAGAGAATATGGAAGTCTAGGCATTTACAGGGCCATATTCCCATTTCAAAAATGTTTTCCCTCTCTGTTGCAACAAATAACAAATTTAGATCGGAATAACTGCCTAGAGAGAAAATCCAGCCCGTCTGCAAACATTTGGACATATTTGAAATATTGTTGAGTCACTACTGAAATGAAAAATTATACATTAAAAATATATCCAACAGAATTTTATTGCGTCGTGTCGTGTGGATTTGAACGACCGCTACCGGTGTGAAATAAGCCTTTTACTACTAAACTAGACGTTTCACGTTTACAACGATTATTGTTTGTAGAAATGTTTGAAGAAACAATCGGCTGTAGAATTCTCACTAGACTATTGGGCGCCCCTCAGGGGAAAACGGCGCCCTTCGAGGCATTAGCTAGTTTACTTACATTTATAAACAATATTTGAGTTCCTTACTAAAATACGACTGAGTTTTGTAACTTCAAAACAAATAATTTGTCTTAAGCAACATTGAATCTATAACAGCTGTTACTATTTAAAGCTCTAATTTTGTACAATTTATATTAAACAAACAAACAAAACATCACGCCGTTTCCCGTAGGGATAGGCAGAGAGGATAGGCACGCACGCCGATTATTCCTACTCTTGACATGTCCATCTTCAAGTTTTAGATGGACTTGATCGTGCCAAGTCTTTCTCGGTCTTCCTAGTTATCTATATCTATCAACATTCGCATCGTAGATGCTTTTTGCTGTCCATTCGCTCTACATGTTCAAACCAACGCAGCACCCCTTTCTTGATTCTGACGATAATGCATGTCTCAGCCTTACACACTTCACGGATCTCGACATTGGTGCACCTATTATGCATCGTTTTACCACACATTTGCCTGAAGAATCGCATAACGACAGCATTTAACCTACTTTCATAATTATTTTTCTAATTCCATACTTCGCTCCCATACACTACAGTTGACACTAGAACTTCATTGTAAACTGCTAGTTTTGCCTTCTGCGATAAACATTTGTTTGCTAAAGTAGATTTCGGTGCACCTTTCACCCTGTTCCCGGCACTCACCCTCCTTTAATATCTTTCTCAGTATTTCCATCCCTAGTAAACATACTTGCCAGATACACTAATTCTTCTACCTGATTCAGAATATCTCCGTTCACTCTGATTTCACTTTTCATCCCTTTCAAAAACCATCACTTTTGATTTTGCCATTTGGCAATAAGCCCGCCAATGTACAAATAACATTATGTACAAAAAGTTAAATAAATAAGCAAATCGATTTTCTTGCATACATCGTAGACTTTTGTTACCAAGAGTTGCAGGACTTCTTTGCTACTAGCAAGAAGCACGGCATCATCAGCATACAGAAGACAGTTAACAGTTATGTCACTCATTTTTGCTCCCATTCTCAAATCTTTCAGTTCTTTCGTATAATTTATTGTCAATTATTCCTGAAGGAATTCTATTGTAAGTAGGCAAATCTTGTATTTTCATATATATATACATTTTTTTTTAAAGCCAATCAGCAGGCTTTAGTAAGCCCTAACAGATTAGCATTAATGAGTAATACTTAATCTGAACAGTCTTAAAATCCACTTAAATTTACAAAATGAATAATTAACAAAGGGTATAAAATATGGCATAATCTAGGCGGACATGGCAAGTGTGATATCGCGAGTTGGGAGTGACAATACCGCTTGCTTCTTGAATGTCCGCCCTTGCTGTAGGAACACATCGACAGTACCGTTTAGCGAGATTTTGTTTACTGTTCTGAGGATCCTCGGCAGAGGGGAAAAGAATCCGAACTTAGTTTTAATAATTTCCCACATCTAAGACAGGATTGGTACGCAAGTTACGGCGAGCATATATAGTGTGAAGAGGCCAGAAAGCGCTAATTGGTCAAATAAATTAGTGTAAGTTAGTACGTAAGTATTTTTTAAATATGGTAAGTACCTATTTTAATTTATAACTTAAACAAAAATATAAGTTATTACCGAACTCTTGTTTTGCAATTTTACATTCAAACCGCAACATTAAACTTACATTGCTACAGACGGGAGATCAAAAAATATTTTATTTTATTGGAAAGCCAAAAGACAATTATTAAATCACAAGATCATCATTATCATCATCATCATTCCCTTTCCGCACTTAATGATGCATAGGTATACAAATCGCAGCGTATCTTGATCAAGGTAAGATGATCAGTCTGACGTTTCAGGTGCCAGTCCAGGAACTATGAAACATTCTAGTGTAAAACACCTTTTTAAATAAATATTTCATGTCAACCTTGTCGGAAATCGAACCCGAGACCTCTTGCATGGTAGGCAAATGCGCTGACAACTACAACACGAGGCCGACTCATAAGATACAAATTATAAATTTTATAAAGTGCAATTATTAGAGACTTCCTCGTAATTAGTTACATAACTTGTCACAAAAAATTATATACCTACAAAATAAAAAAGTATTTAAAGGTACACAACTTGCACGAGGCTTTACTAACAGAATGCATTAAATCATTTTTCAAGATCCTAGCTAATCACATTAAAAGTTGTTTTATGCTTTCAACACATTATTTCTACCACAATTTTCTTTTTTTTTTTAAAGCTTTGAAAGAATAATCTTTATTCTAGGCATAGGATACAATTTGAAATTAACATATTGCGCCTATATTAAAAAATATTTGAAATATCTAAAGACTGTTGACTTAATGCATTCTGTCAGTATCCTCAATATTATAAACATGAAAATAAATGCTCATTTGAATACCAAATTGGTCGGTCGTACATCACTATTTTTTTTCAGGAATTTTTGATAGTTTTAAAAACACTCAATTACCCAGTTATTAGTAGCGGTCAGTGCATATACTACCATGAAAGAGGTTTTAGGTTCCCGACATGGTTGTCATAAAAATATTTATTTAAAAAGGTGTTTTTACACTAAAATATTTCATAGCCCCTGGACTGGCACCTAAAGCGTACTGATCATTTCACCTTTCAACGCTTATCATTTCATGGTTTACCTCTTCATGCTAATTCTCAAAGCATTCTCTTAATAACCATCCACAATTCCTTTTTCTTCTCTAACTCATATAGTGTCCATGCGGCTCCACTGTGGAATCATCTCCCATCCACCATCAAAGATGTTACTACATTATCTCTGTTTAAATCACGTCTGAAGAAACATCTCTTTTCTCTTCCTTAATCTCTCTTCCTTTCCTCTTTCCTCTTTTTTCCTTTTGAGTAATAGTTTTGAATTGAAGGTAATTTATAAACAGATGCGTTTTTTTCTATTTTTATATATCTTTAGCTTTTTTATCTTTATTTTCTATTGAATATGTTCTCTAACTTGAATTTTAAAAATACAACTATTATTTTATTGGTTGGTTGGAAGAAATCTCCATTTGGCAATAAGCCCGCCAATGTACAAATAAAATTATGTACAAAAAGTTAAATAAATAAATAGGTATTTCCGAATCAATTTTTTTCTCTCGGGTTTAAGTCCTGAAAAATATAATCGATTGAAGATAATCCAATTCGTGACCTACTGGTTAGCGCAGTTGGCTATCATGCTCGAGATGCCGGGTTCAAGTCGACGTAAAACACAATACGGGTGGTTTTCCACTGCAGTACTTCATCCCTAGACTAGCGCTCGGCAAGTCAGCTTTAAAATCGCTGACACTATGATTGGAGTACAGACACAGTGGGTAAAAATATGGAAATTAAAAAAAGGTTGATTAAAAAATAAATCACTTCTAAGAAGTAAAAAAGAGGAAACTTATCAAGATGTTGAAATCACGAAAGAAAAGTATTTTCAGTAAAAAATAAAACGTACCATCTTTATAAATCAATCAATATTTCATTAATTCAATCGAGGAACTGTTTTAAAAGTAAAAAAACAGGTCCTTAGAATTGTTAGACGTACTTTATTCTTACTTAAATTAATGGGCAACATGAATTACATTTCAGTTAACAAAAAAATACATTAGTCTTTCCTTATATAAAAATAACATAATTTAGTAAATAAATGAACAATAAAAAATAAGTAATTTTTTCGTTGATTCGAATAAAAATAATATCGGAAAAATTTGGAACGAGCTAAATGATTGACATGATTGAATTAAAATATTTTCATAAACCATTTCATTCGATTTGAAATCTCCGCACGTATTAGAATTGTAGGTGCGCAAAAATAACGCTAAATATAAGGTAGAGTTCGTAACACCTTTGACATTGCGTAACCGCAAGTCAGGGGTAGGTTAACTTGGTAAAAGGGACATGCTTAAAAAAATACTAAAGTCTAGATAACGTAAGAATTTTAAAATCCTGATATTTTCAAAATATTTATTAGTAGTAATAAATCAGACGTGGGCAATGCGGTAAAGTGCGGCTCCCAATGAATATTGATAAAAATATCATCACACCCTGTGGTGCATAGGGTACTGTATTGGTACACTAAATGCAGTGTACATCAATCATCTGTTTGTTACACCAACGTTAGGGGATCAGCCTAACGCTCCAGGTGTCAGTCAAGGAACATGAAATATAGCAGTGTAGAACCTCCTTTTCAATCAATATTTCACGTCGACATTCATAGGAATTGAACCCGGACCTTAAGCATGGTAGGCAAACGCGCTAACCACTACGCTACGAGGGGGATTTATCTCCACTCTATTTCATCATTCAGAAGCCTAAGAGCTGCCACCTAAAGCATTCGTCCAGGGTTTTAGTTTAATTTCACACACAGAACTGTATTCTTAACCCGCCCGGACATAGATTGAATAAAGATACATAAGTAAAAATATAAATGTTTTCTTTCTCCATTACAGTCGTATTTTAGCGAGTTTTTCTTTTTTATTGTTGTTTGTTTATTTTAAAAAATAATTGCGTACAATGTACCCCTTTTAAAAATATATATATATATGTTTTAGGAACGTACTGAGAAGTAAACTTTTTATAATATTTGATTTTCATTGAAATTAATATTTTGTGTTTTCTTTCTAATTTTTATATTTTCTACTACAACTATTACCATTACACCATTTCCAGTAGGGGTAGGCAGAGAGGATGGATAATGCATTTCGAGTGCGTTTACTCTGCATTCATCCCTTGTCTGCGAGTTCCATGTTTCACCTCCATACATAAATGTTTAGACTAAAACTCCGTTGTGCACTGCCAGTTTAGATTCAATTGACATATTTTTATGAGCAATTACGGTGCTCAGTGCGCCGTTCATTTTTCTGCCCATTCATATTTATTTTTTTATGTGTGTATTTTTTATACTTTATATAGAAATTAAGATTTGTATTGAATATGCCACTAAATTTGAAATTTGGTGGCTCTGTAAAATCCAGAATGTGGCTCTCGTTGACCACATGTATCGCCTGTAGACTATCTCCAAGAAAACGAACATTCTTTATACAGTTTATATTATTTTTTACCCAATTATATTTTTTTGCAATAAATTTTCAGTAGGATGGCAGATTTACCCATCTTCGAAATTCTAAACTTAAAAAAACTTAAAGGAGCGCAAATATCCTACGAAATTATTCTGAAGGTTTCGTGTCGCTAACATAATGTCATAACTTTGCCTATGCCTTAAAATTTTTATCTCCGCAATCCTGATCCGTGGAATAATTTCACGGGATAACAGCGGGATATAGGAGGAAACGAGGATACAGGATAAAGTGGCAGCGAGGACGGGCCAGATAGGAAGAGGAAAGGATCAGTGAAGAAAACGAGGGTTCGGTGGAAGGCCAGAAATTCGCATAGTATTACTACACTTCTACCGAAAAAAGACTTCACTCTTGCGATCTCTGATTTGTATTATTGATGCTTTTTTTTAATAACGGCATTTCTGATAAAACAGTCAATAATTTAATAACTAAACAAAATATTGATCACAATCCGAAATTGAATTTACTTTCCTTTTTACCACTAAGTGTTTTTTTTAAATAAAATAAAAATATCCATAAAACATACTCGTATAGTACATAAAGTAGATATTATACTCCCAGGAGTTATTGAGAAAAGAAAACATTTTTGTAGCAATACATAATATCATGCATAGTTAATACATCCGAAAAAGTAAGAAAACAAAATATAAGAAACATAAAACACAGTACTTTACACCATCTATATAAATTACATTAATAACTTACAGAATCAACACGATTTAAGTTATATTTTTTTATTGCGATACTTTAGATTTGCTATTCGACTTTAGTTCATATTTTCAAAGAATAAAATATTTTTTGATTTATTATTTGAATTGTTTTTATTTTTATTATTACATAATCAGTTACAATAATACAATTGGACCTAGTTTAAACGTATCAAACATTCAAAAATACAATTCATCAAAATATTTTAGTGATTTTTTTGGTGGAATTTCATTGTAATTTATCGTAGAAATAAAACACCAGTGATACAAGACAAGTCTTAACAATATCGCGAAAGCGATGAAACTAGCCACTGTTATTTTTTTAATTGTAATTCTGTTGTATTTACCAAAATGTATTATTCGTCCCAACTCCTACAGGACTTAAGTCACATGCAGATGGGACTAATGTCTCAATAAATGTAAATGAAATTATTTGTAAATTAATAAATAAATAAATTTAATAAAGTATAACTCGTATTTAATTTCCATAATAAATATGTCACTCGGATCTAAAAGGGATAATGTCAGATTTCATATTTTTCTTGCCACCATTTTGTAGAGGGTCGATGTCAATTAAAAGACTTGTACATTTAACTATTTTACACATACATACACGTGTGGTAATGTTTTTATTAATATATATTTATATATTTTTTTTATTATATAAAGAAATATTTGCGTTCTTATGATTTACCCAAATATTTAATTTTGAGGGCCATTTTCAACGAGTTGTAAATAATTCACCATTAGAAAATGGGAATCGAGTTGGGGTAGAGTGGGATTCGAACCACGGACCTTTGGTCCGTGAGTCCGAGACACTAGCCACAGGACCACAACCCGATTTTTAAATTAAATTTTTGTTTTTAAAGATGTCAAATAGTTCATTTTAACGCCACGAAATGGCTAAATAATTATTTTTCTGTAATATTACGATTAACGATAATAGATCCAATCATCAGAAATATATTGTAAGTCATCAGAAATTTGACCAAAAAAAAAAACAAAAAAACCAAAAAAAAAAACATAAAATATTATTTCTTTAGCTCATCAAATTGCTAAGTTATTTATATATTAATTTAGTTATTTTACAAAGTAATTTTCATAACACAATGCCAATAAAACATTTTATAAACCAATATGATTACATTGATATGCTATCACTATGCCTATATTATGTTATTGTTGTATAGATATACTGGCAATACTAGCCACTCCATTGGTCTATAGACATGTTGAGTTATTTAAATTTGAGCTAAATATTATTTTTAATTAAAAAATATATATATTTTCTCCTATGTTTTAATTAAAATGGTATGTTTTAATATATTTCAGAATTTGAGTGGTAGGTATTGATTTAAAAGTTTGAGTACATTTTTACACTTAGATTCCTCAGAAAGAATACTACATTACAGAAATCAATTTCAATTTATCACGCGCTAGGGACGCGTATAAAACATTCATAACCCATATTGAATAGAAATCCAAGCATCAAAATTCAGGTCTAATAAAATTCGTGACAGAAAAAAATCACAATATTAAGTTAATTGTAAGAAATACGTTATTCAATAAATATTCCTTTAAATTACACGCAATTTTTCTTTATCGGTTTCGATATATGATCAGATGAGTAGTATAACTTGAGATAATGACTTTAATTGAGCAATTTATGTCTTCTTGTTACGTTTTAATTGTTACAAATTTTAAATTTAAACTGTCTCAAAATAAATGTTCAATTACTGGGTTAAAAGTATTTAACTAAGCCGCACAAAACGAGGAACAAATTAATAAAGTATAATTAAACGGATTGCCAGCCCACCGGACCAATTAGCAGAAGTCATGACCCCTTATGATACATAAATCAACAATATTGAAGCTGGATAAAAAAATAAATTTCCTCGACACTTCCATAATAAGACCTTTGAAAACCTTGCGAAAAATATAGGTAATCAATTCGATCAATCAACTAAACTTTACTAACTGTATTTATGGCCAGTAAATAAAATTCTTGTCCAGACGGATCAAGAATACAGAATAATGCGCGTGACGAGTAAAAATTATCTAAAGTAAAATTCCTGAATGAGGAAATCGATCTGGCTCGTTTGCCTACCATGCAGAATGGACGTGAAATATTGATTAAAAAGGTGGTTCTACTCTGTAATATTTCATATTCCTGGACTGAAACCTGAAGCTTAAGGCTGATCACCTTACCTTCATGTAATAGATGATCGATATACGCTACATGTGTACCAATGCAGGGCCCTACGCACCGTCGTGAGCAGATACCCGTGTGATGATGATGATAAAATAAAATAATAATGATCTTTTTCATTTAGTAAAAATATTATTAATGAAATAATTATTACCTGCTTCACTTTCAACGCTTACTTTCCTTATACTTTCGCTGAATCTTCTTAACATTTTACACAATCACAAGACACTTCACAATTTTTAAAGATTTCATTAAAAAACACATTGTATTGCATAGTAAATGAATGGTTTATTGTAGGAAACTAAGTACGTGGGTAGTTGTTCTGCGACACGTATCTCGTTCGACTGATTTTGATAAGATGTTGTGTCCGTTATCACGTGTCTTAAGCAAACGCAGCTAACCAATGGGATACGAATATTTTACTATCTTCTATCGTGTTATCAATGAAATTCTCAATCATTTAAGGCATGTAAAAGAACTTTTGGTGGCGTTAGTTATTGAAATAATGTGATCTTTTCTTATTGACTACAATGCTCCTACGAAATATGGCGCGTTAAATATCCGTACTAAGGACGTGCTCGAGTGGCCGTAAGAATTCATAATCATTATAAATCATTAACATAGTAAATATTTTCAACGCAACGTTTATCGTCGATAAAAAGGTATAAAAATCATGCAAACTCCGGATATGTCTATATAATATAATATAAGGTTCGATGCATTTTCAAGAGTTAGGTTGAAAAATGTTAAAATTAACCCTTTTTAGGGCAATTAGCAAAATCGGGGATATACGTACCCACTTACTTACTTACTTTTTAAGGAATCGGTTGATTGAAGATTGAGTGCAAGTGCTAAAACTGACAGCGGAACATATCGACGCTGGAAAGGAAAAAGTTACCAAATGACATATAGCGCCAATGAAGAAGTTCAGCGGTTTTTTAAAAATTATTTTGTCTTGAACTAAGCCATTTTTTTACAATTTTTATATATGGTATTATCAGCGCTATGATTTTTTAAAGTTTTGTATTTCTGAAATAACTCCGCGTATGACGTCAGAGGTTCTTTTCTGGTTATTATCGATTAGTTATTCCCATTGGTTCATCTACGGTAAGCAAACCGGAAGTCTTCCATAACCCTCATATCATGGGTTAATTCATATGAGCCAGTGACATCATTCAAAGATAATCGTTTTTATTAAAATATTTTTAATTATTTTTTTAGAACTTTTTCAGGAAACTCCAATTTTTATCGCGCGCACGAAAACATCTATTGTATCCAATTTCCCGTAGGGCTGAAGTTTCTTATTAATGTTTTTTTTTAATCAATAAAGAATCTCGTTTTTTTTTTTAATTATGTAGAAATCACGCTCACATAATACGTACGCATGAGATTATTTTGTTCATTAAAAAATAACGAAAAAAATTAAATTGCCTCATCTGTAAAGTTGCTATATGTGGCTTAATATCTATTTCCTTTGGAGTGTCGATATTATGTGGCAATTGATACGTCAAAATTAATTTGCCTTTAAATGGTTAAACAATTTTTGCGTTTTCGTAAAAATGGACACTATCGGTACCTATACATATATATTTTTTCATGAACCCATTCAATCAATTTTGACAAAACCGTAACAATTACTCTTTAACTTTAACTACTTTTATCCGAGCGTTTACCCTGATATAAATTTCTAACTTCTTCCGCATTCATAGTTTTTCTCATACATGTCTTTCGATTGTGTTTGCTTTTGACAGGAGCAGACTTGTTTATCTGATTATTACACGTCTACGTTACCATTCATCCTCGTCGAATTCACCATCCATTCATTCCACGTGACCACATTTCCACAGCACTCGATTCAGATTTAAATTCTCGTCTTTTTTCATCCGTAACTCCAACATACATTGATTTCCCACACATGCAGGAAACTCTCCTCTGGCTGTTCCATGTTTCATATACACATATGTAAGTATCGGGACTACAAATATAAACACTAGGGTGATGCTTAAAAGACCCAAAATTTTTTTTTGTTTCTTTTCTCTTGATTCATCCTCCCGTTTTGTTCTACCTAATAAGAGAAACTTAAATTAATTTTTTGAGATTTTTTGAGAAAAATTTAAAGGTCGCTACCGAAGATTAAAAAATCTAAAATTTTCCCAAAAAGTGATTATTTAAAAAAAATTGTATTTATTCTTTTTTTTATTTTTTTTACATAATAAAAGCTAAAATGAGGTTATAAGGTCCATATATGTTACTTAAAGCTAATTTTGTATCATATATGTGTTACAATTTACTTTCGGGATGTGAACAAACAAGAGGAAAATTAGACAAAAAACACAGATTTTCATAAAATGTCTTTAACTGTCACAATTTAAAAAAAAACTTATTACAGAATTAATAAAAGCTTATATTAGTTGTTTAGAGTCCTTAAAAAGATTTTGATGCACAATTAACACGTAAAAAACTCATTATGCAGACAGCAAAGTTGCTTTTTTGTAGTTCGGGAGCTTTTGTCTGAAGGACTTCACAAGAAGCAAAATATACTGCTTCTGGTCTTCATCTAGGGTCAGTATTTTGTTGTACTCTTGGATTAAGGACACCCCTCTCTCTGCTGTATCATTGACTACCTTAAATTTGGATACTATCTCCTTACTTTTAATATATTCCTTGTCTTTGATCCAGTCTTCAACTTTTTTCTTGAGGAAATCGGAGCTTAATCCGGTAATAGAAAAGAATCGTTTGGTGTTACTAGTGACAAAATCTTCTAGATTTTTATTACCAATGTTATCAATGTCTACATTAATTTTTTTCGGGCAAAAATCAGCTCCTTCTTTCTTTAGAGCTTCCACCATTTTCTTCTTAGTTTCATTTCTCACTTTGTCGTCAAAAAATGATAAGGCGATAAGTTCCTCTGAGACATACCATAAATGGCCACATACTTTATTTATTGCTTTTCTAGCTATGACAGGGTTTACATCCTCATACTTCTTTAAATCTTTGAGGAGTTCTAAGTCATTTCTTGGGGCTGAACAAGCGGATGGAGCTTGGAACCAATACTTTATATAGATTAAGACTGTAAAAATACAGATTTCTCGCAAACCTTTTTCCTCTTGTTTTGTTAGTCTGAATTGTTCTCGAAACAAGAACATTTTCAGAGAGTAGATAGACTTTGCCATCCAACGTGCTCGGTACAGACCTGCAGGATTTTTGAATGACACGCCATTTTTTAGTTCTCCTCCCAAAAATACAATGCTTAGTTGCAAGAGTTCCTTGTAATCATCTCTGGGCTGATATTCTGTCAATTGTTTCTTAGCAAAATTAATTATTTCATCTTTCACATCTTGGAGCTTTTCAATAGATTCTTCATCAGTTTCTAACGTCGCATATTCTTTTTTATTAATTAATTGCCAGTTTTTCTGAAATCTTTTGAATAATGAATTATCTGGTCCAGACGAAGGCCCAATTTCGTTTTGAACAACTGATTCCAGCATAATTTCCATAATGTGATGCCTACATGCTAGCCAGAGCATTTCCTTATCCATTTTCTGCTCAAGTAGAATACAAGCCCCTTTTCGAGACCCGGTATTAGATGCGGTTGTGTCAAAACTCATACTCATTACTTTATTGAGTAAACCCCATGAAAGGAGGGATTCATAAACTGCTGATGCAATTTTTTCACCTTCAGCAGACTCAAGTTTCGGAATGCAGAGAAGCTGATCCACCCCTTTACCAGAAACTAAAACTGGAAGTCGGTCAACAACTTCATGGCCTGTGAAATGTGAAAGTGTTTAGTGGGATAATAATTTTTTGTAATATAAAAAATTACCACAGAAAATTAAATTGAATTTTATCATTTTTTATTAAATTTAAAGCCTGGTAGCGACCCCTAAAACTTAATGAAATCCAACAAAATTTTAGTTAACTCCATTTTACATATGAGAGATCAAAATGGGAGGGTGAACCGTTGATTTTTTTAACTTTCATTTTTAAGCATCACCCTAATAAACACCCTAATATCTACCTAATAATCTCGTCGTCTCTGTTGAGATATCAGACCATATAGGTTATATAACTTATCACGAGTCTTCTTAATACTTCGCAAGTTCATATCGCAGGGTGGTACCCGTTTGTTTATGAGCGTGCATACGTTTAATGGTCCTTAGCTGTGTTGATAATAATGTGGGTAATGAAATGCTCTTCTACGTGATGAAGCGGTAAGTTTCTAACATATAAGCATTATGGACAAGGACGTGTCAACAATAGTGTCGAACGTAATCATTTCGTTTTAATATAAACAAGATGAGAAAACTCAAGGTGTTAAATAATGTAGTATACCTACATCCAGGGTTCTCGTATTTGTTAAATTGTTTAATAAGAATGTTATTGTTTGAAATATAAATTATGCGATAGCTGGATTCTATAAAATACCCACATACGTAAAGCCAATTGAGTTCTGAACTGAAGATACGTACGTTGCAAGGGAGAAATAGGTGGGAAATTATTTTTATTCTTATACTTGAAAATGGGGATCAGTGCGAAAAGATGTTCTGAACTAACTTATTAAAGCGTAATTGGAATAATATGTCCAGTGATTTGTTATCCGGCTCGTTTGGCATTATTGTTTGCGATCCAATACTTTACTATAATATAAATGGCGGCTAGAATGAGAAAAACGTGTTTATTTATTTGCACGTTATTCCGTAAAACACACTATACAGAAAAGTATATTAATTGATGGAAATATTTCAAGACTTTGAGACGAGAATATAGAAGTCCTGGCATTTACAAGGCCTATGACCTGATCGGTTTAAGTGACCACACTACACACATTTTGTGATGAAAGCCCACAAAGAGCTAATTTAAAAAAGCTAATACAAACTATTTTTAACAAACATTTTAATTCAAATGCATAATACTGAATTTCACCGATTTAAACAATTGAAAATTGAATCGATTTGAAATATCATGCTGATTTAAAAAAAATAATAAATATATTCATTTTCTGTGTACATTTTTCCGTTAGTGAAATATTTTATGTACTGCCTATTCACCATTACATCAAAAAAATATATAAATAGTTTTTCTAGTGATTAAAACTAACAGAAATTAATAATTGTAACAAAATAAAAAAAACCCTTTTTAGAAAACTTTCAACGTTAAATAAATAGCCTAAAGCATTGTGAAATTTTGACTACCTCACTAATTTGATTATAAAAAATATTGAGTTAGTTGGAGCGGACTTATTTTCGTCGATAACAACGTAAAATAAAGGTTTAAAAGTTTTAAGTACAGTCAAGTAATATTTTACAAATAACATCGATATATTTTTTCATAAATAAAAGAAAACATGAATCCAATGATCATTAGCGTAATAATTCAGAAAGCATTTTTTTTTTAATTTACCAAAATACAAAATGTCAAATTGGTAACCATGTTTTTGCAGGTCACAATGAAAATATAATAACACAGAAAATATAATCGATTTGTAATACAATTTTTTTTAGCTGGCGACTAGATTTTGATCTTTATGAATTTAATATTAATAAATTATTTAATTAAATATTCAACCCGATTAATTTAATATGTGTTTGAACATCGCATAATTTATTTATTTATTAGTGTATACACGGCACAAATGCCTTTTATAAACATAAACATAAATACAATTAACATACAGTGTTCCATTACAAAATTATGAAATAATTTGACAATATATCTATACATATACATATTACACAGTTGTTTTATATGTGTTCTATATAATAACTTTGGGATTTTAACACTTAAAATAGATAGAAAAATAATAAAAATAAAGATAACGCGGTATATTCAAAATAATATGCGAGACCAGCCAACAGAGGGCGCTGTAAAAACATTATAAAAATATAAAAGAAGAACACAAGAGAGATGGTCCCCCCTTTCCACGTCGACAGCATTCGAACTGATATGTGACAAATCTCTAAAGCCATTGATTGTTAATTATTCTTACCATCGTAAATTCAGTTGAAAAGTAATTATCTTGTAAGTTACACATAATCATAAATAACTGTAATAAAATAATATTATATCGGGATGATCGAACACCAGAGCATATCCCGAAAACTAAAAATATTTTTTATTAGTAAAGTTGCCAGGTCTAGCAGGCCCCGGAGCAGCCATTCTGCTGAGAATATTGCGGTTGTGGTTGAAGATGTCGCAGAGGACCCCGGAGTATCGACCAGACGGCGTGCCACGCAATTGGGCATCAATCGGCGGTATTTACAGATAATTTCGGTAAAATACCTGAAGATGTTCCCTTACAAAGTGCAAACAGTGCATCAACTTTGACGTTCGACTTTGACGTTGACCGCCAAGCGCGTGTAACCTACGCTCGAGCCAACCTAAACCTCGACCGCGAGGAAGACAACTTTTTATCGAAAATCATCACGAGCGTCGAGGCCCATTTCCATCTCTGTGGATATATGAATAAGCAGAATTATCGCTTCTGGGGCATTGAAAATCTGAGTATAACCCACGAAGAGCCATTACATCCCCTCGAAGTTACTGCATGATCTGGTGTTTACGCTGGGGGCGTCATCGCGCTTAATTTTATCGAAAACGCCGCGGGCCAAACGACTACTGTGGACGGCGGGCGCTACAGAGGCATGCTCAACGACTTTTTTCTTCCTCAATTGGATGAATTGAGATTGGAGAATGTGCAGTTTTAACAGAATAGAGCAACGGCAAATACTGCACGAATCACAACCAATATTCTGAGGGCTGCATTTCCGGATAGCCTAATCTCTCGTTTTGGTGATTTGCTTTGTCCGCCAAGATCGCCCAATGAGGAACTTCAGCCCTACGGGAAATTGGATACAAAAAATGTTTTCTTACGCAGGGTAAAAATTAGAGCATTAAATTGTACGGCAAAGTTTCTTGAAAATGTACAGAAAAAATATTTTGATAAAAACGCACTACTTTAAATGACGTCACTGGTTCATGTGAATCGACCTATGATCTGAGAGCTATGGAAGATTTCCGGTCTGCTTGTCGCTTCTGGACCAATGGGAAGAACTGAAGGAGAATAAGCGGAAATGAACCTCTGACGTTACACGCAGAGTTATTTCAGAAATACAAAACTTTGAAAAATCGTAGCGCCGATAATACGATATATAAAAATTTAAAAAAAAAAATTTTGACTTAGTTTAACAGTCTTTTAACAAATAAAAAATTCAAAAAAAACCACTGAACTTCCTCATTTAACCGTTTCAGTCTTATTTTTGTAGGGTTTCTCGAAGTCACGAGCCTACAAGCTTCAGACTTTCGAAGCTCTCAAAGAGATCGACCTTCGAGAATGCGAGAACCCATCGCCAGAAGTTCTGAAAAGAGTGATGGAAAATGCTATAAATCGAGCCCGTATGGTCATCAATTCCGGCGGCGGCCACTTGGCCGATATTATTTTCTTACTTAATGGAAAAAAAGTCAAGATATTAAATAGACACAATTCAAAGGCAGAACCAAATTTTTGCATACATAAAAAAAAATACAGCTGAAGAACATCGGGTGACAACTTTTGCGCCACCTTGTATATGGAATGTCAATAAATAATAATGTAATCCTAAACATGGTTTCGCATAACCTAATTCGTAAACTAAATTTACTAAATGAACACCCACGGGTCTTGCTCATTAAGGTAAATATCCTGTATTTGTAATAAAAAATATACACAGAATAAAGAGATCACTCTCCTCCGGTCTTGGTGACAATTTATTCATTGTATTTTATGTATAAGGTTCTACGCGTACTAGTAATGTCATAACGCGGGCTGAATGAATATACGAGTATCTATGGAATAAAACACAAAAGGTTCATCCCGAAATCTGATATTTTCACATTTTTCAAAGCTTTTAAGGATGCCTTACATCACGAAAATAAAATTCCAAGTGTGAGATCATATTTTACGAATTGTAATATTTGAAAGTAGTGTTTAAAAAAAGCGGAAAGGATTTTTTTATCCTTTTGAAATTTGAATGGGAAGAAAGCATTTTAGTACCATGAACTACTACCCACGGTCACTATACTTCAGTTTTCACTAGAGGTAACTAAAAATTCACAGTCAAAAATAAAGCCAGTGCTTTGATTTTAAAATATAGTAACTTGGGGAAATACGCCGCGTTTGTCAACATGCCGCACAACCATAAATCACGCAAAAATCCTTAGTTTATGCACTGATGGCGTTGCAAAAGCGCCCATTTTTTTACCATTGACGCGCGCCGCATGGCGATCGCAGCGAAACAGTTATTGAATTGCAGCTGAAAACCCAAGGTAAGCCTGAAAATATTAATTAAAAGTTAATATATTCATTAAAAGTTTTTTGAAACTTTATAAGTGGCTAGCGGACAGTCGACAGACGTTGTCCTGCCCGAACATTGGCTTGCCTGCTATTAGCTTGGAAAAAGACTTCATTGATAAGTAGGTACCTAGGTACTTGTTTGTGATAAAATTCCAAAACTAAAAATATTTAAAACTCAAAAAATATTGAATTTAAGTAGGTACTTGTTTATGGTTGGATTACAAAACATAAAATAAATATTTTTTCAAATATGGCATTCTTTTTGCAAACGTCAAACTCCGGTCGTCTCACCAACAAAGGGATGTACTAATGTAGGAATACGATTTTTCAAAATGGATTGAATTTAATATTATTTTAGTATTACTAAAAAATCAATAAAAATAAATAAATGGATAGAAATTATAAGGAATTTAAGCAAATAATCTGATTGAGCTCCACAAAAAACAAATTCTGTTTGTAAACATTCAAAAACAAACTTTTTTTATACACAAAAAAACATCTTTCCATTTTTTTGCAAATGTATTCTCCTCGAATGCAACCCTGGTAGATCGATGAATAAAACATTTACGCTCCTAACTTCTTTTTTACATATTCGATTGGAGATTTTAATATCTACGAACACGCACAGCGCAAAGATCTATATTTCTCTGAAAACCGCACGTAAATCGGCTGACCCGTTTAGGAGGAGTACGGTGACTTCACACGTACATAGGAATTATATATATCAAGATATTGTATCAAAAATAGCCGCCGTAGATGAATTTTTATAAGAATGAATTTAGAAAATGAGGTCCATGTCGCAACTCTGTGTTTGTTCGTGATGTCATTTTGTATGAGTTTTGTTTTGGCGTTTAGAATTTCACGCGATGGCTATTTGGGGTTATATGCCACCGTTAGTTAGGGTTTTATGCTAACGTGCTTTTATTTATTTTAGAATGCCTCGACAGTCCAAAACGTAACCTCTTCGAGCACGATGGACGGTGGTCGGTGGAAGCACTGCAGAAATCTGTAAAGATATAATGCAGGAAAAAGGCTCTATTCGCGAGATCGTTTCAAAGTACCAGGACGCACTTAATGCGGCGTATGAGTGATATTCGTTTGGAGAAGATTCCTCTTGGTCGTAAGTGCTATTTGGGACAAGAAAACAAGAAAAAAATAGTTGTGTTTGCAATAAACTTTTGTGAGAAGTGTACCCTCTAATTTTTAGTTGTGCCATAATACCCTACTAGTGGGGTAGTACCGCATTTCGACTGTGTTTTTCTTTCTTCAATTATGAAGGTTTTTTTAAATTGATTTAAACTTTTTAATGGTTAGTCGTGCTCAATTAATAAACAGACTATTTTCTGGTATTTAACTTTTGTTAATATTCTTTTTCCACATACGAATAATTCCTATTCTTTTTTTGATGTCACCGCCGACTTACTACATATTTTTTTCTAAAAGTAATGTATTATTTTATTTTTTATTTTTTTAACTTTTTGTTCATACTTTTAATTTTACATTGGCGGGCTTATTTCCAAATGGTAATATCTTCCAACCAACTAATAAAACAAAAGTTTCATTTGTGTAATTCAAATCGCAAAACGTATTTAATAGAAAATAAAATTAAAAAAATAGAAATAATTGTATTTGTTTATAAATTACCTTAAATCAATACTATTACTTAACAGGAAAAAGGAATTTAGTGGAAAGAGGAAAGGAAGAGAGATTAAGGAAGAGAAAATGTATGTTTCTTCAGACGTGATTTAAAAAGAGATACTGTAGAAACATCTCTGTAGCTCAATTACAAATAACTATCGACAAGCTAATAAGCGACGTGATAACAATTACTCACCGTGATTGTCTATCGTATCCGCGATCACAATGGAACATCCGTGAACACCTAATATTAAATGTCAGTATATTTACGTTTCGCAACGAATAATCCTGCTGCGCAATCACATATTTGAATTTCACCGGTGTAAATATGGAAGATATTTCAAAACTGCTATTATATTTATTTATTAATCATTTATTATGCTATTTGCGGTTGGCAAGCCAAATTCCAAGAAAAGCAGTCGGCATAGTTATTGTAATTTAATTTTCACTTTTTTTGTATTAAATACTCCTTTCAAATTTGCAAATGCAATATATTGTATTATTTTTTAAAGTAAAACCCTATTTTTCGCCAGCGAAATGTATTTATTTACGAGGAAAACAAAAAAACAAACCGACACGAGCGTTGACTTAGAGATTACACACGCGTTGACTTATGACTGCGATAACTTAAGCATGTTCATTATTGTTCATTGTGATCGCTTAAATGCTTAGCATGTTTTTGAACAGGTTGATAGTAATTTGTGATTGAGCTACTGATAGTGGATGGGAGATGATTCCACAGTCGAGTCGCGTATGTAGGTATGTACATTTGAAATATATGTGATTACTATTTATCATACTATCACTATCCTCTTTTTACCCTTATTCGCATATTACCCCTCATTCGTACACCAATTACGGCAAATTTTGAGAATATATGTTGTTGTGTATGTAGGAACGTGATGGCAACTCCTGCGGCTCAAGTGCCAGTTCGGGGAATATGAAATATGCAGCGGAAAATAACCTTTTCAGATGTTGCAGATATTTTGACAGACATTTTTTATTTTTTATTTATTTAATATGTTATTTAACAAGTACAATTTTTACAAATTGAAGCAAAAGTAGATTTAAGAAAACGAAACGAAACACCACCTAAAAAGACAAGCTCTTGTGTTTGGCTCTTTTGTTTTTGTATAAACTACGTAAAATACGATTCAAATGTATTTAAATAGATACTCGTATAAAATAAAAAACATTTATAAGGTGGTGATAAGTGAAAGATAGTTCTTTTTATTTAGTTTTAATTGCTAACCGAAATAATATAAAGAAATTCACGTCAAATAATGTAATTTAATTTTTTAAAATTAAAACACGTTAAGAAGAAACGATTAATAATTAAAGTTGTTTAATGTAGTGTAGTAGTGACATTCGCTTATCACAAGATGACGCTTCTTTACTATTCATGTGACGTGGGAGTGGGCGAAGCTACGTAGAACGTGGCGACCGGCAGAAGGTAAATCATTTCAACGGCATTCAGATTCAGCGCTCCCCAGCGATAGCGACAATTTTTTCTTTGCGTACTATCAAGTTATTAAATTTATAAATAAATATTTTTTTACTAAATCTGAAATTAAGAAATGAGAAATAACCTTTACTAGTTTATGTTCGTTTGGCAAGTATTTAGAAAAGCTGTGCAATTCTTTGATACGTAAACTATTTTTTTATGTAGTGTATTAAATTTAAGCATTTTTATATTATCTAGTATCTCAATGTATAAATAAATCGAATGCTAAGTTTTTTTTCTGATCTCTTAATTAATTTTTAAAACTGAAAATTGTTTACGGATTTTATCAATTGATTGTACCCTTAATAATCAGCTTGATTCAAGAAGGCATTAAGACTGAATGAGACATTTAAATTACGTAATATATATTATACTTGTAAGAAATACTGCAGAGGAATGAATATGATATGATTATAAGTACAGAGGAACAGCCATCGCCGTAGTAGGAATCCTGGCACCTGACCAAGGTCGGGTAGTCGGGTCGGGAGTACAGCGCATATCGAGCTTTGAAAACAAATTAATATTGCTCTTACGGGAATACTGTACGAGGAGCTTGGGGCCTTTTGTGTGGAAATATTAAACGAACTAACCGTATATCTACTTACTCGCTGAAATAAATATGAGCTCGTGAACGTTAAATATTATACTAACTAGAATTATGAAAGCGCGACTATTTTACGACACAGTTCAGAAATTTGTGCATCTTGGGCAGAGTTGGTACCGGTTCGAAATTTAGAAAACCACAATTTTAATGACATAATGGAGTTTATAAGATCGGGTGGGGTTATTAAAAATATACAGATTAAGGACTTAAGCTATTTATTTATTTATTTATTTATTAACGGACATAGTCCATGTATATGTAACTTATTCATCATAATACGAGTACCAGCATAAACCTCCAGATCGAAACAAGCACTATCAGGTTAAATGGGTTAATCACGTTACTGTCGAAGACTGGGCGAGACATGGCACTACAGCAAGACGGATTTAGGGTTTATTTTTGTAAACACATTTAAAATTACAAAACTTACGTCCGAAGAGCTTTTCATCGCGAAAACTTTTATATCGGGGCGGGTTTCATGCGAGTAGGTAGCTCCCCTGAATTTATTTACCGAACAAACATTTCTCAAGAGATGAACTTTGTAAGTGGCTTCATATTGAGACGAAATTCAATTAGTCTAGGAAAATCGTTACATTCGTTGAAAAACGATGTTGGTTAAATTTTTAATATAAGCCTTTACAATGGTCAGGACTGGGTATTACAATATGCAAATATTAATAAACTTTTAATATATTTATGTTTTGTTCATCAAAAGTCTTCTTAAAATTTAAGTTCTGCTTGATTGTAGGCATAAAACTCGACAACAGGTTATTATAGTATTTAACTTTGTTTGTTTTATACTTAACCTACATTAATAATATTTTTATTTGAAAAACATTACATATTTTATAATATAGAATGCAAAATAAAACCATCATTAATGCAAAAAACTTTTTTCTATTAGGCATAATTTGAGCATACGTCTCACTCTCGTATTTAATTAACTATTATTAATATCGTATGGTAACATGCTACATATTTTATGTATACTGTATTGCAGTGTGCTTTTGCCATATTTATTACAATATCTAGGAATAGCTAGCCCTTCCATATTAGTAAACCTGGTGTTATCATCATGTACCAATTTGTGTTTATACTCGGAGTGCGACGCATGCTGACAAATTAAGTTCTATCGAAGTAGAGCCCTAACTGATAGTTTATTTATACATTAACGATATTAAAATATTATGTCTCTGGCAACATAAATCTTTATGAAGTAGCAATTTGATCATTGAATATTGCGAAGTTTTGATGAAACTAATATTAGTTTCGCTTGATAACTCCCAGGACGTTAGAGCAAATTGCATATTGTATGATTGATTCTGAGTGATAAATAAATAATTCATAAAGTATTAACAGAGACATGATATTTTAACGGGTACATTCTATTGCTAATTGCTCTTAATCGTTTACAAAATTTTCTTATATGTACATCCCATTTAAAATTACAATATATTGTTAAACCTATAGTAAACACACATATCGCTCAATATTTTCACATTTACACGGTTGGACAATATCACTAATATGGATAAATGCATAGTTATATTATAATTAATGTGTCAGAAAATGGTAAAAGATCTTGTGCAGTTTCTTGTACAAGAATTATTATGCCAAATCTAGGGCCACTGTGTTTGCTGTTTTACACTGGGCAGTTTTTGGTATCGAAAATTGCGCGTAAGTATTCAAGGTACGTAGATGTTTTCGGCGCTACGACAGATAACGGGCAGTTTAACAGTTGGCAAAACGAGCTATCTGTGATCAGCAATCAACATAAAGTTTCTAAAATAACATGGATAGTGGGTGAACTTTATTGAAAATCAGTATTTCCAGAAAAGAAAGGCAAGCGAGAAATGAAATAAATAAGACCTAATGAAATACCTAAACCTAAACCTAATACCTAGACCTAAAAAAAGTTAAATAAAGAGGGGTGGATAGTTGAATCTCACAGCTAACAGTATCACAAGTGTGAGATGCGCGCGCAAATCTTGATTAAAATATTTATTGAAAAAAATACGACGTAATTTATTTTTTCTGAATTTGACTACAGATTCCACCCAATTTGTGTGTAACACGACACAATATGCATTGAGTCAAATCTTGTACAAGATCTTGTACCATTTTCTGACCCATGAAATACGAATTTTAGCAAATCTATCCACTTTTACTGACCAGTTTAGAGATAATTGAGGTCTATTAAAAAATACATGTATTTACTAATTACATTATTTAAAAAAAGTAGCATTTTGATTAAGTTTTATTATTGCATTGGTACTGTAGAATAAGGAAATAGTGTTTATTTAATAACTTGATTGTTGTTACAATAAGATTATATTTGTAATAGGTATATGATGTACATATCCATTATGTAGGTACTAAATGCGTATGTTAAACATAAATTATTACAAAAAAAGAGTCTAAAAATATTTGTTATATATTATGTAAGTGTTGGATTAGCAACACGCCGCCAGATGATATAGATAGAAATCATGACAAGGCATGGTTGCTATTTTGCCGATGTGGATCATTATTCATCAGCAGATAATTAGATACCCGTCATCGGCAATAATCCATCGTTAATTATTACCTACCCGCTCTAGTTAGGAAGTCCTAGCAATGTATAGTCGTTTCATTCCTTTATTGTTTGATTCAATACAAAATCAATGAAACTATGAAAGGGTTTCGATGTTATAACGAAAAAACAAACGAAAATATCCCTTTGATAGAGAAGAATGTTGAACTGAGTTGTTTCCTCATCTAAATTCACCTATAAATTGAAATATCAAAATGAAATTATGTAAACCGGAAAGTACGTCATGAATTTATTATTTAATTTCAATGGAAAAGTTTTTTAATCAATTTCATAAAAATCCATTATTCCGCAAAATGATTTTACAATATATTTGATCTTTTAAAATTAAATAAGCATACTAATATAACATTTTTGTTATTTTCTTGGGTTAACCTTTTCTTTTCTTTTATTACTTTCTTATTTCATTTACAAATGTAAAATGTTAGATCTTAATTTTAATATGTACTTTTAATTTTCTTACTATTTTTTTATATTTTTTTTCTGTAGATATGAATTGAAATTCTAGATTTACTTTACCTTGTTTAATTTATTTTCTTATCTTGTTTTGATTACATTTATGAGCACACACTATTTATATATGTGTCTATTATTTTTTTTTCTTTCTTATATTTAAAATATATTTAAGTAAATTACTATTCTTTAATTTTAATTGTATTATTTTACTCTATTTTCTTACTTAAAATAAAATAAAAAAAATCTTTAAACTATTTTTATGTTTATTATTTTATACGTATACAGTATTATGTCTGTACTCTTCTTATTTGATTATTAATTAAAACTAATGTCTGAGCACCCGATGACAAACTATTATTGAATAGTTTATCGGGACAAAATATATCTTAATACTTTGTTTTCTTATAATGTATTATAATGTAATAATATGTATATTTTATTGAATAAAGACTCTAAAAAAAAAAAAAAAAAGCGAGGCGGGGTAAGGTTTCAAGGAAGCGCCAAAGGGTTCAGGAATCAGCGTCTTAGGTTCGAACCCCGCTCTAGCATAACATTTTTCCTTATTTACCACAAACAGAAAATGTCCGCTTAGTTGATATATTTTAATAAATCATAAGAACGAAAGAATTTATTTTTCATTTAGAAAATCATCATCACCAAACCCTTATCCGCACCCGGTGATCGGTGGCGCAGGGCACTCCATCGTTAAATTAAATGCAGCATGTCTCGATCAACCGTTACAGACTGATAGGGTAATCAGTTTAACGCTTCGGGTACCAGTCCAGGGATAGTAAAATACTTAATGTATTTAAAAAAAAATATTTCATATCTTTCTCGGGAATCGAACCTGGGACGTCGAGCATGGTAGGCGAACGCGCCAACCAACTAGGAGACGGATGTTTACCCACGCGATTTCCGTTTTCAGGATTTTTACCTGACGAGTCGAGATCGGTCAAAAACACAGGTCCAGGATTCTGATTTTAATTCACACACAGAACTGTATTCTTCATCCAACCGGAGAGCGATGTTATTATACGCTCGCCCTATCCATACTTTTCAACAATATTCCAATCGAAATCAATATTTTTCAGCAGGTACTGAGCACAAGATAACTTTACGCTGTAATTATACCGAGACTACCATAAAAAAGTTATCCGTTTTTGTTGAAATATCTGATAAACTCTCTAGAGCAGTGTTTTCCAGCCTTCTTTATGCCATGCCCCACCGTAGTCTTTTCAAAAGTCAGATGCCCCACCGGCATCTTTTTTAATTAAACAGCAGGTACATTTTCAAATAATATTGTAATATGTTTGTAAACATATGAACCCCTAATGAAATTTAATAAAACCTATTTTAATATATATATTATAACTGAAATTATTACAAAACACAAATTGAAAATGTAATTAAGCAGAATAAAATAAAAATTAAAACAATAATAAAACACAAGTGACAATTGAAATTGAGTACACACACATATCTTGACGCCTAATTCATGCTTTTTTTGTATTCATTCGCATATATTATAACAACATAGCACCCGTGTGCACAACAGTAACTTAAAATAAATAAATAAAGGGATTCAAATGGATTGTTTTATTTTCACTGCAAACGAATTGACAGCGGGTACGCCATTTTGTTTTACAAATGGCGACAAATCAACTTTCACGAGAAAGTTTACACTATTTCCCTACTACGACAACGGATGCAGTTATTCCTTACTGCACAATGCGTGCACAACTTCGGTACCTATCACGATACTGCGGATAGAGTCGTAAGTTCCTACGTTCCAGATCCAGACTTAACTCTGCGTGCGAGAGGTAAACTACAGCATCTCCAAAAACCCAACGTTTCAGCAGAAACAAATTAGAGTTTTTTATACTTTCAAAATCTGGTATTTTATAATCAGAGGCTTAAAAGTAAATTTGTTTTCTAAGATACATCAGTTTTGATGTGTTCTTAACATTGTAATGTTTTCAGACTTGCTCAGTGCTCAAAATGAAGATAAATTTGTTTGATCGTAAACACCTTTATACTACAACATCAAATGGAAAAACAACATTAAATCCAAAGGTTTTATATCCACGATAGAAAAAAAACACTTTTATAATTAGTTAACGATATGTGTTATTTATTAATCATAAAAATGTTTTTACGGGGATAATATTAAAGTTTACACTATTCTTATTTAAATGATAAAATGTTAAAACCGGGCTGCGGTCCTGTGACTAGTGTAGCGGATACGAATCAGAGGTTCGAAGTTCGCACCCCGCTCTACCACAACTCTGTTCCAATTGGTGGCTCCCAAAATTTGAATAAACGGGTAAATCATAAAAATGAAAATATTTCATTTATATTTAAAAAGGGGTGCCTATACATTAACAATAGATTTAAATTTTCATGAATTTATTGTCATGCAAAATCAGTTTAGATTTTTGAATAACCAACAGTTAAGTCATTTTTTTTCAGGAAAAAATAAACTCTATTTTATGTTTTTATTTTTTTTAAAAAAACGGTAAGTATGTATTTATAATTAGTTCTGTATGTTTCCTAACTGCCCTTTACCTCTATTGTGGTTTGGAGTTTTATTTAATTAAAAAAATAGCGTTGCAAAATAAATTGTATGCTTTTGCCAATGTCATGATGTGGTTTGGAGTTACAATACAAAAATATAAATCATCTATGTTACTAAAATAAATAAGAGTCAATGCTATTTAACTCATAATAGAGGACGAAAAATTTGGTTTTGACATTTTCACCATCATTCCCTTTCCGCGCCTAATGGTGCATAGGGAACTGTATTGGTACACCAATCGTAGCGTATTTTAACCATTTTTTTGTTACATTAAGGTAAGATGATCAGTCTTACGCTTCAGGTATCAGTCCAGGGACTATGAAATATTCTAATGTGAAAACACCGTTTTTAATAAATATTTCATATCGACCATGTCGGGAATCGAAACCGAGAACTCTCGCATGGTAGGCAAATGCGCTGACAATTACACCACGAGGCCGACAATATTAATATCTCGATTTCATCATATTTGGAGTTACCGTAGTTTACTCTCGCATGCAGAACTAATAAGCTGTTATGGTAAGTAAAATGTGTGACATGAGCAGAAAGGGTATATGGAAAAACGTTTTTAAAAATAAGTTTAAAATATAATAAAACAATCGCAATAAGGGTGGTGTATAAGGTCAGCATACAATACTCAAGAAAAATGCCACATTATTTTTATTAATTATATATTTCAAATAACACAAATTACATAATATGGGTCTAATATTTTTAGAAGGTATAAAATACAATAATTTATTGTGGGACCTTTTCCAACATTCATTATGATGAATATTTCACTAATTGTACCCAGTGGTGCATAGAGTACTGCATTAGTACACCAATCAATGTGTATCTAGATCAATTTTATCTATTTTATTTACTTAAAAGAGGCGGACTTATCTCCACTCTATTTCCTCTTTCAGAATTTTTACCCGAAAATAGTCAAGTAGTCGATGACACTCACAGATAGCCGTATTCTTCTTCCGCCCGGACGCGGATAAAACATTCTCAACATTATCTTATTTAAAAACAGCTAAATACAAACAATAGGAAAAATTAAGGCCAAAAGAAAACAAAAAAAATAAACAATTACTTTGAAAGGAATTTGGAAATATCCGAAAATTTAATGTTAGATTTTTACTGATTGCCTTTATTGGATTAAGCAATACACACACATACATGCTTCTATACTCTCATTTGTCACCGGAGATTTTCAAACTTAAAAAAAAGGATGCCTATTTTAAATAATGTTTAAATTAGCGATAAAAATGTGATATAAAGATATCAATTAATACCACAAAAAAAATTAAAAGATGGTGGAAAAACCCTAACAGCTGCAGCTCAATCACAAATATTTATAAGCTTCTACGCTAAGCATTTGAGCGATCACAATGAACAACAATGAACATGCTTAAGTTATCGCAGTTATAAGTCAACGCTTGTGAAATCTCTAAGTCAACGCTCGTGTCAGTTTGTTTTTTGTTTTCCTCGTAAATAAATACAGTTCACTGGCAAAAAATCAGCTTGTAGTATAAAAAAATAATACAATTTATTGCATTTGCAAAATAGTAAGCAGTATCTAACACAAAAAAGTAAAAATTAAATTACAATTACTATGGCGACTGCTTTTCTTGACATTTGGCTTGCCAACCGCCGGCTAAATGCAATGAATAGCATGATAAATAAAAATAGCAGTTTTGGAATATTATCCATATTTAGACTGGTGAAATTCAAATATGTGATTGCGCAGCAGGATTATACGTCACAATACGTAAATATTTTGAAATTAAACATTAGGTGTTCACGGATGTTGCATTGTGATCGCGAATACGATAAACAACCATAGTGAGAAATTGTTATCACATCGCTTATTAGCTTGTCGATAGTTATTTGTGATTGAGCTACTGAAGTATGAAGGTTAGTTCTGTTTTATAACATAGCACTTATTATTAACAAGTTAAAAAAAATGCGAAAAATCGTTGTTTAAAAAATGTTTTCATATATAGCTTTAAAAAATAAATTATTAAAAAATATATCACTAGAAAAAAGCGACCTGTTTGGCATCGATAATTGTGACTTCAAGATTCGTGACGATGTTCGATAAAAATTAAAACGTTTAGGAACAAAGATAAAAACTGACATGAATCGTGACGTATTAGGGGGATACATAGCCTTAGAGTAAATATGTATATACTCTAAGGGCATAGCCAATGCAAAGGCCGTTTTTGCGAGAATTTAAAAATACAAATCAAAACATATTTTATATGCTACCAATAAATAGCGACATTTTTTTTTACTTGACAAGATGTCATAGACCCCTATTTATTAATTTAAAAATTAAATTAAAAAAACAAACGCGATATTTCCCCACTGTTTCAAATGTACACAGAAAAAATGAATGATTGACATGACAGGTCCGTAATAGTGTACAAAATTAAAAATAAAATAAATTAAATTGTATTTAAGAGCATCAAAGATAATTATAACACACAAATTAGTTGGCGGATTTGGAGACCGGAAGTCAGCAATGTTTATCAATTTCAAGAAATGGGAGTCATTTACAATAATTACAATACAAACAAAAATTCTGAATTTGAAAAATTCGTACGGGCCCCAAGTTTGTAGCATTTGACTAATCTCCAGATTTAAATCATTTACAAAATTGTTTAAATCTGGAGATTAGTGCCCGAAAAAGGAGATATAAATTAAATTTATAAATATGTGGAACGCGTGTTAACACTTTTATTCCCTCTAAACCTTGTATATAAGACGACTGTACCTAAAATAAGCACTTACACACTTCTCTAGTCGAAGAATAAGGAGAGATCTCAGCAAAATGTTTGTACGAGGTTTTCTTAGAGCACGAATTATGTCATACTCAAAACCCGTAGGATGTTGCTCAGAGACATCTCTCCTTTATCGCACCGAGAGTGTTCAATAACATGGAAGAGCGTATAAGGCTCTGTAGGACAAAAACTATTTTCAAGAGAAAAGTTAGGACTTTAGTGGGAGGGATTTGAGTGGGAAACTCCCGATGATTTTCCGAATAAACGAGTAGGGCCACATTCTTTTTTCTTTCTCTTTTTTTATTAAATGTAAACCAAATATTTGAGTTTGTTGTTTACCACATTGATGTGCCATAGTAAATATTTTTAAATTTTAATATTTTGGATATTGATTTATCGAGTAATTATATGATTTTTTAAAACTTTTTTATTTTACATCGCGGTTCACGGTTTCGTGGAATGCCCCTCCTTTATAATATTTATGGTGATATACTCGTATTTGCACGTGCTTGCATAGCACTAACCTCCACCACTAAGATATACTCGTATATCTGTGTTAACTACTTCGCCCAACTCAACACACGACTTTTCGTCCCATGGAGTTCGGATTTATGTCTCAAAACTGTGTAATAAACTGTTTATACGTAAGTAAATAAATCAATATTAACGCGTGTAAACTTAATACGTCCAGGATTGTATTCTACTTACTTAGGTTTTCCAATTATAGTATTACGTAGATCCAATACGAATAGATAACTATTCACCACCGGTAAGCTCCGTAAGATATCATACTTAGGCCATGCGTTGGATGTGAATGTATAATATATAAATATTATGCCATACTTAAGCTTGTCGTGAAGAGGAAGATCGAAGGACGTAGAGGGGTCGGAAGAAAACATCCGAACATGATCCAGGATTAGAACTGCGGAGGAGCTGTTTCGCACTGTTTGGGATAGGAAAGTCTTCTCCCGAGTGGTCTTTCGGTTTTACGACCAATTTGAACACACGTTGATATTAAGTTAAAATTTAAACGTTATTTGGAAATCGTTGGAAACAATTAAGCGACATTTTACTGACAGTTTGACGTTTAGATTTAAATTGACACTTCTATACAGTGAAGCTAGCTTGAACGATTAATCGAGTAACATTTCAAATTAAATATTGAGACCTACGCAGAAACCAGCAAGCTACAGTATTGAAGTTTAAAGGTTTTCGATAAGCTTTTGAATATCGATCATTTAAACGAAACTCTTGTTTCGTGAAAAAATACAGAATTGTCCCTTTTTAATGAATTAACACATTTTCTACGATTCCTTCTTAGTTTCTGCAAATAGCCTCCATTAATAACACTTTAATTAATTAATCCTAGTATACATTTTATTTCATAAAAAAATATGTAACTTTCATCATGCCACTTTAAAAAGTTGAATGAACTTTCAGAATAATTCCATTTATTTTTTAAAATAGCAGATGACTAAATTTCATGTACTTTCAGCTCTTTCTTTTCAACAGTTTGTTCAATCTGTATTATAATTTTTACATTATAATTTTAATTTTTTAAATGTGCATTTTAACACTTCTTTAGTATTTCCAAATGGTTTATTTGACTGTTTACTTTTGAATTTCATGATTATGTCATTTTTATTTATTTTTTACCGTTTCACACTTTTTAAGTATTCGGTTGCACTGCTAGAATTAATTTATTTTTAAATGTCAAATTCAACAACTTAACTCTATTTACTTATTAATATTGTATATTGATGTTTATTTTATTCTAACATGTAAAAAAGACAGTGCAGTTTATTCGAATAAAAAATAATTTGACAAAATACAAGAAATAAAAAAAACCTTCGAACCAGTTTTTAAGAAAATTTATACACACATTCGGTATTTTTTTCTAGTGAACGTTTTAAGATCTTAGTAAACAATTCATTTAATTGAACACAACCCACTTGTAATAAAACTACAGAGCTCAATTAACTTCTACCAAAGCCAATTAACAAACAGTTATAACACAACACAATACCTTGAAGTGTGATGTCAGTGTTAATGTTTATGAAAAATATTTTGTTGAATTACGTGAGTATATTATATATAGTCCTCGTAGCGTAGTAGTAAATACCGTTGACTATAATCTGAAGTTCGATGAACGACTTGGTTTTAATGAAATATTTATTAAGAATTATTTTTACATGCGATGTGAATCCAAAATCGTCGGGCGTGAAAGTCAATTAAGAGTTTGTTTAAATATTGTTTTAATTAAAAAAAATATCATTGGTACCTTTTCTTCGAAATGGGCAAAATCGGCGATAGCATTGTAAAACTTTTTTTTATGCAACCTATTTCGACAATTTAGACAACGACAGCTAGTTCGATCCTTATTTACACAAACTTTTTTAGTGAAGTTGGCACAAAGTGTCATTTAACAAGTTAGGAGTAAAAAAATGTAGATACTAGAACATTATTAAATTATATTTAATCCGATGTGATGAATGGATCTTTTGCCAGAAAGCGACAAATAATGTAAAAATGTCGCATTGTATGATAATTTTGATTATATTGTTCATTGACATTGTTCCGATTCATGAAGGTACTGGACATTAGACATTTTTTTCAAAAGAGTCATTGACACATTTCTGGTCATGCGGCTACTAGAGTAGATCCCAGCAGAATGCTTGTGCGGGGTTTTCCTGTAATTTGAATGATATAATTCCAAAAACACGTACGACGTTTTCTCAGAGAAATTTCCCTTTTGTGGACCCAAGAGTGTTTAATATCCTGGATGAACATATTAAGTTATCCAAAACGAAAGCCGTTTTCAAAAATAATGTACAAGTCTGGATTTTGTCTAAGGGAAAAAACCATTGCAGAAGACTGCTGCAAGATATTGCATAGATTTGTATACTATTAAGCGTGTTGTTCAGATGCTTATTGAAATATCTGCATGTTTATGTAAAAATATTTTTTATTTTTTTTTGCTTTTATTGAATTATGTACGTGCTTCCACTTTCCATCATGTTGAATCCCAACTTAACACAGGGCCCTTAGCCTCATAGAGTTTAAAATACTTTATTATTGTATTTTTTTGTAATTTGTTTGTATTTGTTTGAATAAAATAAATGAATACATGAATCAATGATTCAATATTCATCATCACCATACTCCCGAATCCGCGCCCAATGGTTCACTAAATGCAGCATATATCGATCACTTGTTACATTAATGCAAAGTGATCAGCCTTACGATTCAAGTGCCAGTTCAGGAACATTTTTTAATTTCAATTTTATTTATTTATAGATATGTACATTACAAAATATAAAATATTAATTCATACATATACAAATAATCGTAAAAAGTCAACAAAATCAAGTGATTATAAAAATAACACGTAGGTATACATTATATCTTGAGAATATGTGAAGAAAAAATAAAGAATTTTAAAACGAAAAACTCCCTCAAAGACGTAAAAAACAATGTCCAAAGCAATATAAGATGAAATATTACAGTGTAACAACAGCTTTTTAATCATTATTTCATGATAACCTTCTCAAGAATCGAACTCGGGACCTCAAGCGTGGTAAGCGAACGCGCTATACTACAAGGCGGACTTATATCTACTTGATTTCTCTATGGGTTTTCTCATTAAAATATTAATATTTATACTGCGCATAAACACATAATTGTGGACAATCAGATTTACTAGATGTAAACGTGCAGTCAATATCTACATATCAGAATCACATATGTAGTTGATACATATATATGTAATAACAATTCACAGCATCAAAATAATTGATTCGTAAACAAATGGAAGACGTATATAGATACCAAAAGGGGGTGGTAGGTTAGATTTTGACAAATAGGTATTTGAATATTGTCATTCTGTCACTATCTCGCAGATGCCTTCATGATACAGTGCAAAAAAGACAACTGCACGACGCCGACGGACTGATTTTGCCCAATCGAAATCGACAAAATCGACTTTTCGTTGTCCCCATGTTGTCCCGTTTCCTGCGCCTCAAAACTAAACCGATGTTAGTGTTTTTTTTGAGTATCAGAATGAGATTTTCTGGGCCGGTACATTTTTCGTTTTTCAATAGTTATCATATTTGCATACCGTTCGTCCGAAGAAAGCAGATTTGAAATTTGATTTGAAAGCAGAAAGCAGGCACTTGTAAGGGTTTTTGGATTGTTCTAGTTCCCATAATTAACAATATATCTAATAGGGACACGCCAGTATCTGCAGTGTGCTCTAGTGCCATAATCACGGAGAAAATACAGTATTACGTCTGTATGAAGAAAAGTAAGACCGCCTTTTCTCTCAAACGTCTTAATCGTATACCCGGTATTTTATTCAGGCTAAAAGCTTTAAATAACTTAATATTTACCTAATATAAAATTATGAAACGGAAAAACAAAAAACATGTTTTTAAATGAGCACTTAACATATTACTATATTTATATAAGACAGAAAAGAGTTAAATTGTAACAAAACATAAATACTAGATTTCTCGAAACAGGGATTTGAGAGTTAAAGCTTTTTGCCAGTATACCTACGATATATACATATGCAATAAAACAAATAAAGCATCGTATTTAATCACGGCAAAGAGAGATTTTTTAATATAAAGCTTAGTATCACAATAATATGAGCTGCAATATATTCTTATTAAATACCGTGAATGAAAATGCTCGCTAGCAAATTTTCCCAACCGACCTCATTTTATCACAAATAATGCTCCCTTTCATGAAACCTAACATCATATTCAAATACTGAATAATGCGAAATTTATCCGCACCTGATCACATGTACAACTCCGAACGAATTATGTTATCACAAATCCTCTTTAAATTTCACGAATCAAAAATAAAAGGAAAGCGTGTATAAATAAAATTCTTACTTAAAAACAAACATAAAATATGAGATAAGTAACTATCTATCAGAAGGTCTAGGCCAGACCTGGGCAAGATTTTATAATGAAGGACCTCATTCTTCTTCTTCTTCTTCTTCTTCTTCTTCTTCAGCCATCTGTCCACCACCGCTGGATATAGGCCTCTTCCATATCCTTACTATTCTTTCGCTCGGTTGCTGCTTGCAGCCAATTTTTACCCCCCCAGCGGCTATGTCGTCGGACAATATTTTTCGAGATCTTCTGACGCCTGTCTTATTAAAGGGCCACATTAAGAAATAAAAATGAACGGCGGGCCGTAAGGAAAATACTACATTAAGAAAACATTATTATTATTATGAAAAGGAACTTAGTAATTCTCTAACAACTAACAATTTAATTAGTGTGGAACTGGTTTATATATTTATTTTTTCAATTTCATTATTTTGTACTTACGATTCTTAAAGCTGTTGCATTGATTGTGAAGTGATTTTTTGAGATTGATGATTGAAAATAGTTGTTCACATATGAAAATTCAAATTATTAATATTGAGTACTTGCGCTTCTAATGTCACTGTTTTGTATCTTTTTACACAGTCACAGCATCTACTAAACAAAATGAGAGTGAACTAAAATAATCTAGACATATTCTGTATCTCACTTATTATTTCCTTTAATGACGAATATAATTTTCATTTTATATTTCTACAATCCAACTATTATAATGATCGCTCGCTTTATAGATCTATGATTCTAAGTCGTTGAATTCTTCAATGCATATTTTTCAAAATTGAATATTCAGAAAAAAATCAACTTTCTCCAGAAATACGATTATACATAGCTCGCGAGCCGCACCAAAATGCGAATCGGGCCGCATGAGGCCCGCGGGCCGCAAATCAACTAGGTGCTATGTACAGCATTTTTTTTTTACTCTGTTTATTATATTTAAATTTATTTTTAGATTCTGTTATATTTTTGTATTGAGAAAATAATGCAGAGGGTAGAGAAAGCGTTGCTAACGCGTAATTGCTACGTAAATTATGTGCTAGCAACGCGTTTTCTACAGAACGCTCCCTATAGAACGCTCAAAATCGCACTGCTGGTATTTAAAATAAATTTTCAGTGCAAATTAATTTTCATATATAAGTATAAAATATATTTTATATGTTTTCGACTCGATGACTTCTCTCAGGTAGAAATCGTGAATAAGGAATCGAGTGGAGAAAAATCTAGCTAGTAGTAAAGTGGTTAGCGCGTTCGCCTACCCTTTTTTTTATTTTTTTTTTATTTAAATCTTAAAGTAGGGCACACATATACATATTGTTATGTGTGTTCTAATAATAACATTGCAAATATATTTAATTTATAAATTGTTTATCACATATGTCTTGACCATTATTTTAAATTTTGATATGTTTTTTTCTTCATAAATATTTTTTTCCATTTCGTAATACTTTTTAATTGCTTTAAATAAAATTGAATTTTGTGACTTTGCCTTTTTCCTAAATGGAAGTCTAATTTTGTTCTTTTCTCTAGTATTGTGATTGTGTTCATGCTGGTTCCGATCAATTTTTTTCCAAAATTCTGTTTTTTTATTAGAGTTTATAATTTTATGAACAAATATCATTGTATTGTATTTTTTCGATGTCCTGATTTCGATTCCTGGCAAGGTGGACGTGAAATATTAATTTCAAATCTTTTTGAACTGCAATTATGTATTTTTCATGGCAATTATTAGAAATTAGCCACTTTTTTTTTTTACCGTCTGGTTTCGAAGTAACACATTACACACGCTTCCTTATCGAATTATACTTTACGAATGAATATTATCCTCTTCAAAAAATAAATATAAATTATATAAGTTATTAATATTTGAAGCATTAACATTGTGGTCAAACATTTCAATAAATGTTAGTAAATGTTTGTACGAGCACATGACCACTTACTGACTTTTCTATGGCTACCGGTAAACGTACTGAGTTCAAGACGTACCTGTTTCTTCATCAGGACACTAATAATTACACTAACATGCAAATCCTTCTATACACCTTCACTTTGTTAGTAGACGAAAAGAGTCGGCCTCGTGGTGTTGTGGTCAGAGGGTTTGACTGCCATACAAAAGGCCTCGGATTCGATTCCCAACACGGTTGCCGTATAATATTTATTTAAAAAGGTGATTCAACACTGGAACGTTTCATAGTCCCTGAATCGTATGACTGATCATCTTACTTTCATTTAACAAAAATGATCAATATTTACTACGATTGGTGTGCCAATGCAGTGCCCTGTGCACCATTAGGTGCTGGAAGGGAATGAC
The DNA here is from genome assembly GCF_059751315.1 of Micrasema longulum. Lineage (NCBI taxonomy): Eukaryota > Metazoa > Arthropoda > Insecta > Trichoptera > Brachycentridae > Micrasema > Micrasema longulum. Next base: position 77,738 of record NW_028279620.1, read on the forward strand.
GATGACTTTTATATGGCTACTGGGCAGTAATTACATTAACATGCAAATCCTACGATACATCTTCACCATGGTAGTTGTCGAAGATGCAAGTACGTCTCGAAACCGGTAGACACAGAGAAGTCGGTAAGCGGTTGTATATTTTAAAAATATGTTCATATATTCTCACCATATATTACTAAATATGAATTTGAAATACAAATACAAGCTCATATAAATTTTTGCCTTCATTCAAATTGAAATATAGAATCAGATAAATGTAATAATTGTCCTATTATAGATATTGTAAATAATCATAAATACCTAGTTTAGGATTAATTATTGATTCTACATTTAGCTGGGGTGTTCATATTGATGGAATCTGCGACAGATTAAGGTACTGGCTTAAAGTGATTTATGAAATCAAAAGCATACTACCTTTAAAAACGTTAAGATACATATATACCTCGCTCATTAAATCGATTATATCCTACGGAGTGCGTGTCTGGGGTCTCACCTTCCAGTCTCATCTGGGTGAAATTTATAATATTCAGGAGAGACTGTTAAGGGGGATTGTACCAGATAACATAATCCGTGAGGCGAAACATATGAGCGAAGGTGTATAATTTAAATTCTGTAATGTCCTGCCGGTAAAACAACTTTGTGACTACAAATAAATTGTAGATCACTTTGTTGATCCGGAGTATAAAAAAAAAGTTTCCCACACTCACAACACTAGGTTAAAAACTAAGGGCTTCCCGATAGTTCCCCGAACTACAAATTACTTCGGAGAGCGAACATTAAATTGCGCTATTCCAAGGTTGTTCAATGATCTCCCACAAACCATCATTAACATGAAAGATCTTCAAATGAAAAAAAAGAACTGAAGAAATATCCTCGAAATACTTTATAGTGCCTGTTAATAAATAAACGTCTACAATACTCAGAGTAATCATGAGTAGGGGAAGGGGGGGCTAGTTGTTACAGGGGCAAGTTGTTACATTGTAAATAACTCCCCGACCACTAGGTTCTGTGGCGTACGTGTCACACAGCATGTCTAGGTATCGTGTCCGCAGTGCTCGACGGAACGTTGCTCTTGCCGGTCGTGCGTAATTCAAATAAAACCGATTATAGTGTATTTCGTATCTGAAAGTAACTTTCGTTAATTGATTTTGAAGTTTAATTGTTCTCCAACCATAAAAGGTAAGTTGATTCAAAGTAAATTGGTAAAAGTCTACATGTCTCTGCTTGCATTCAGATAATATATCGAAATAATAACACTTTCCGTGTTAATGTTATAACAATTTGTTTTTATTTTGGGTCAGAGGGGCTAGTTGTTACAACAATGTGGGGGCAAGTTGTTACTGTAACAACTAGCCCCACAACGTTTCTCTTTTACTTCAAATGGCATGTTTATATAAAAATGTTAAACAATTTATTATTATTGTTCTAGAATTTATATAACAATGGTACGGACATATAAAAAAAAAACCAATAGAGGGGAAATTTCCGAGGAGACCTACAAAAGAGCAGCTAAAGAAGTAACAGAAAAAAAATTATCCATTCGAAGAGCTGCCGAAGTATACAAAGTAAATTTTATGACGTTACATCGTTACATAAAACGTCAAGAGGATGGTCCAACCACGTCTAACTTAGTGGGTTACAACAAGCCTCGCCAAATATTTTCTGTCGATCAGGAAAAGGAACTTACAGCATACATAAGTAAATGTAGCAAAATATTTTATGGCTTATCAACTACTGATGCAAAGAAGTTAGCATTTGAATATGCTTTTAAAAATCGAATCCCTTATCCTATGAATTGGAATGATAAAAATACAGCAACAAAAGATTGGTTGCAGGGTTTCATGAAACGAAATGGGATTTTGTCAATTCGCACGCCGGAAGCAACAAGCCTGAGTCGGGCGACAAGTTTCAAGCACAATGTAAACGAATTTTTCAATAACCTGGCAAATGTCTATGAAAGATTTCCTTTTGAGTGTCAAGATATCTGGAATTTGGATGAAACAGGCGTTACAACCGTCCAAAAACCTTCAAAAATACTAGGTATCAAAGGTGCGCATCAAGTAGGAGCAATTACATCTGGAGAAAGAGGGACTCTCGTCACAGTCCTATTAGCAGTTAGTGCCAGTGGAAATTCAGTTCCGCCACTTTTTGTATTTCCTCGTAAAAATTTTAACCAACATTTTGTAGTTGATGGTCCTCCTGGATGTATAGGGACAGCAAACCCAAGCGGATGGATAAGTTCAGAAAGTTTCATATTATTTATGAATCACTTGGTGAAACATGTAAGGTGCTCAAAGGAAAAACCAATTTTACTAGTCCTTGATAATCATTCATCGCACCTGACAATTGATGTGCTGAATTACAGTAAATATAATGGAATAACTCTTTTATCGTTTCCACCACACACATCACATAAGCTGCAACCCCTCGATCGATCGGTATATGGTCCTTTTAAAAGATTTACAAACAGCGCTGCAGATGGGTGGATGAAAAATCACCCAGGCCAGTCAATGACTATTTACGATATACCCGGAATAGTTAAACTATCTCTCCCGCTTGCCATTACACCTAATAACATTATGTCAGGCTTTCGAGTAACAGGTATATGGCCATATAATCGAGACATCTTTTCAAAGGAAGACTTTGAGCCTTCCGAAATTACCGATCGTCCAATGCCTGATAACGTTAATGCTGAAAAGGTTGCTTCTGTGGTCAATGAACCACATTCATCTTCTCCTTTACAACCTGCAACCTCCAGTGGTGAAGCTCTACCTCAAAACCAAGAAGCTCAATTATCTATTTCCACGGAACTGCAACCATCAACAAGTGGCATCAATAAAATACAACATACCACGCCTGAACAAATTAGGCCATATCCTAAAGCTGGACCAAGAAAGGGAGGTAACAATTCCAGAAGGAAAATAAAATCAGCAATATTGACTGACACTCCGATTAAGAACCAAATCGAGCTGGAAGAGAGCTTGAGGAAGCAAAAACAAGCCGCCAAATCAATTAAAAAAAACATTACGATGGGTGCCTTTAAAAATAAAAAAACGTCAAAGAAACTGAAGAAAAAACAAGTGTTGGATTCTTCTTCCGACTCAGAACACGAAGAATGCCTGTGTTTGGTGTGCATGGAGAGTTTTGATTGCTCCAAACCTGGACAGGAATGGATCCAGTGTACCAAATGCAGTAAATGGGCACACATTTCTTGCATTCGTGGCGATAAAGTTAATTTTACATGCCCAAATTGTGATTCGGACATAGATTTAAGCGATTAAATATTCAAAACTTAATTTTACATGTTATTATATATATTCTACATAATTATTGTTAGCAATTACATTTTTTTTAAATTTTTGTTTTTGTTCGTAACAACATGCCCCCACGTTGTAACAACTTGCCCCTGCGTGGGGCACATTGTTACAGTTTTTTATTATTTTTAAATATGCTATTATTATTTTTGTGGACTTTGTTGGAACACATTTTAATTGTTTTATTATATTTAAATATGTGTACATTAAGATATAATCAATATTATGTGTTTGAAAATAAACAGTTACCAGATATTCAACGTTTTATTTTTTTGTAACAACTAGCCCCCCCTTCCCCTAACCTAGAGAGGAGCCCAAACGTAGGAAAACCATTCTATGATTATTGAGTATTAAGTTAGCTACAGTTTGCAGCAAAACAATGTGCCGTACTCAAATTACAACTCCGTTGCCAAATGGATATTAATTTGCTTTATAATTACTTTTAAATATGTAGCTATGTATTTATCATTGCGGGGTTATTCCAATCTATTTTTCTATAATTCGCCAATTTTTATTTTATAAAACTGAAAATACATGTTTATGTTTATTTTTTTATTTATTCATTTATTCTATTCACAATATACTTATGTTACATTTATTGAGACATAAATCCCAACTCCATGGAACCAAAGTCCCGTGTTAAGTTTGTTTGTTTGTCCATCACATCTCCGAAACGGCGAGACGTAGCGGCCTGAAATTTGGACACGTCATTTTAGATGGGATTTCAAGGTTAACGTTGCTATTTTTTAGTAAAATTTGAATAGTCCTCTACTCGATAAAATTAAAACTTTATATGGATGCCTAGTGCGGTCCTGACATATTGCCCGTAATCAACTGTCATTATCAACAGTAAATATACTTTAATTCACAAATTTATCTCCCAAATTGAGAAAAAATAGTATCTGAAATAAATATAGTGATATAAGGAAAGTTTTTAAGCAACATAATACACGTGTCGGGACAATAAATGCCAAAAATCAATGTAAATCATGGAAAAATATTCGGAATCAATTACCTGTGACCAACCAAACATACTGCAATTCACTATAGTACATTTTTTTTATTATAACGTAAATATCCAAGTTTTTTACAAAAAAGCCAAGCACAGCTACAAAAGCATCCGACAGAACCGTTGTGTGTTTGTTGTCAAACAAAACAAAATGGTTGCTAACCAACAAACCAACATCGCTTCCGTTCTATGAAACATAGTCATAGGGCTTCTCTCTAGGTTACGCATTATTACTCTGTGGTATAATGTGAATAAAATAATGTAAAATAAACCTGTCAAAAATATTTTTTTAAATGTGTCCCAATAAAAAATCTTTTGACTTAGTGGATAACAAATTGTTTTAAGTATTTTAAATTATTAAATAAACGCTGCTCTGCAGCACTGAAACTAATCGTTATGCTGAAGTTAAGAACCATTGATTGAGCCGACTTAAGGGAGATAGTAGGCTTGACAGGGGGAAGTACACACGTGATACTGGATAACGTAAACTACACGAACAAGCCACCCCTTTAGGGGAGCGTAAAACTAGAACATTATTTACCACATGATATAACTATGTTTACATTACGAGCGATATAATTAATTGGTTAACATTTTCACTGTTTATAATAACCCCCTTTTTTCGCTATCTAGTCATCATCATACCCCTATTTGCACCCGATGGTGCATTGGGCGCTACATTAGAACAACAGATGCAGCGTACCTCAACCATCGTCACATTTATTTATTTTATTTTATTTGGGATTTTTAAAGCTATTCCATAAAACAATAAGTAGAAATATAATAACAATACTAGAGCCAATTAAAAAAAATCCACTGAAAATCTAATAATAGATAATATATAAGAGAAAGGGTTTACGTAATTGTATGTGTATGACATTAGTATTCACGTGTGTGTATGTGAATGTGTGTGTGTGAATGAATGAGGGAGAGTGTGCGTGTGTGTGGGTGCGTAAGTATAAAAATATAAATAATTTAAAACTTGTAATTATAGTTTTAATTTTATTGTTAATTATGAAGTTTGATTATAAAAAATAAAATAAAAAAGTAATAGTTTATATCTACATACTTTAGAAACCTTTTTGTAAATATTTTTAGTCAAGGCTCCTACACTAAACGGATCCACATATAGCAATAACAAATGTTTACCTTTAATGGACGGTTACTTACTTTAAAAAAAAAACATAAGTTATTTTTTGAAGTTTTGTGGTATTAATAATTCATATTTACTGTGTTCAATACCCCTATCACCGCGAGTGCACCTCAGCATATACGATAAATTTGCCTGGTACAATAAATTATTAATTAATTTAAAACAGTGTCAAAAAAGTGTTTGTTTATTATTTTTTATATATTTTGGTATCAAAAAAGACTTGACTTACTTGTATTAAATTTTTATTTTATTGATATATTTAAGATTTTTTATGTAAACATTATTATATTGTGTTACCAAAATGTTTAAAGAGAGAAATCCCTGCAAAAAAACTGCTTCTGCAGTTTTGCGGTAATTGAAAAATGTTTAGAAGAATGCTTATGTAAAAAAAAAAATCAATAAAAAAAAACCTAGTTTTTTTTTATTTTGACGGTGATCGGGTATGTAAGCTCATTAGCTTGTCAGTAGACCGGAATAACCAAGCAGGATGGGGCAAACCGGAGCCGTCGCCATCCCGCCACCGGCCATTCTATAACAGTTTATACAGAGCAACCATTTCACGGCTATTTTCAGTTTTAAAGACACCCGATTCATCTATCAAAAAATAAAACCTATCAGGCCAAAAGAAAATCAGTGAAATATTTCAGCGATCGTCTTCAACCACGTTTCAAACAAATTTCAAGTCGACCATGTCAGGAATCGAACCCGGGACCGCAAGAATTCAAGAAGGATACGCTAATTACTACTATTACTAATCATTCCCTTCCTCACCTAATGGTGCATATGACACTGCATTGGTACACCAATCGCAGCGTATCTTGATCATTTTTGTTACATGAAGGTAAAATGATCAGTCTTGCGCTTCTGGACTATGAAATGTTCTAGTGTGAAAACACCCTTTCAATGAAATATTTTATATTAACCGTGTCGGGAATCGAACCCAACACCCATTCGATTTCCCTTTTCAGGATTTTAACCTACTAGTGGCCATTGAGTCGAACGCATTCCTTCGGGATTTTTATACGTATTTCTCACACATATCTATATTCTACACGGTATAAATTCAATATGTTAAAATATTTTGAGTATGTCCAAATGCTTGAAGACTGGCTGGATTTTCTCCACAGGAAATTTTTCATAGTACAGCCAATGACAGGTCATAATCCCTGTGAATGCCTAGACTGCCATATTTTCTTATCAACAATGTTTTCCCCCTCTGTTGCAATAAATTTAAATATAAACAACTCCCCAGGGAGAAAATCCAGCCAGTCTGCAAGCATTTGGACATACTCAAAACATTGTGAATCAACTCTCTGGTAAAAGAAGAAGAATAAAAAATTGAAAAATTGTTTTCAGGCGTTGCCTAGTAGGTGAATTGGTTCAGCCGGATGAGTCTCACCCACATGATAAAGGTTTCAGCTCTTTTACTTTACAATAGTCAACAGATGGAAGAGTTGAGGAAGTGTTGATGTTCAAACATCAAACAGGCAGAATGGTGAATGTTATACAGTGTGTAGAATGGCCACTTAAACCAGCCAATGACAGGTCATAAGCCCTGTAAATGCCTAGACTTCCATATCCCTTCTCAAAAATGTTTTCCCTCTCTGTTGAAATAAATTGCAAATTTGACCACATAACCGAGTATCGCACGCAACTACACTGGCTCAGTATCAGACATAGAAGAAACATTCACATTCCATCATTTCTTCACAATATTTTAAATAATCCCACGTCGCCTGTTTATCTGAGAGAGCTCATCCAACCTCTTTCACTAAACGGACAATCTCTTCGTTCTAGTAACGAGAGAACCCGTTTAATAACCCTGTCATAGCTCTCATTTTCTTGCATCCTTTTTCACAGTAGTAGCCGCTCGATTGTGGAATAATCTACCCACTAATGTTAGAGACGCCCCTTCTTTATTTACATTAAAGCCAAGATTGAAATGTCACTATCTAAATATTTGAATTGTTCCTTTATCCTTCTTCTTTCCTTCCCATCCCCTTTCCACTCTTCATAGTATAGTGTTAATTTTTTTTATATATATTTTTATTTTGTTAATCTTTGTTTTTAATTTTTATATAAAATTGTAATATTCAATACATCCATTTATTTATAATTTTCTCAAACTGAACAGTTTGGGTAGCTAGGAAGAAATTGCCTTAAGGCAATATGCCCGCCCTTATATGTATGTATATTGTATATGTATATAAAGTGTCAAATAAAAAATTTAAATCATGCATTCAAACTGAAACAACTACGTGTTTGTATGTGAAATACTGAAAGTTTGAAAACAAACAGTACAGTACAGTATTTCAATGTTTCCCTAAAGAATTTGGCTGAAATATGTTTCTTGTTGTTTTGGCAGGAACTGAAGAATGGCAAAACAGGATGAAACGGCAGCGAAGGAATCTATTTTAATTGGATAACTTCTTAACAATTTATTAATCGGAAATTACCTTGTTTCTGTATAATCGCCTGAACCCGTCCAATAACTCAACTCGGTGAAATAACCCGCACTCCGCCATTGTTGCTTAACCCCTTATAGGGCATGATGGTAAGAATGAGGAATTCCAGCCCAACCCGGAATTAAATTTTAAAAATGTTTTCGTGTACACGTGAATATTTAAAAAAATTGGAGCAGGATGAAATATCTCAAAAACGCACGCAAAAATAAATAAAAAATGTTAAAAATAGTATTAATTTAAAAATCGTAAATAATGACGTCACTCCTTATATCTACTTGTAGTATTTCTGGTTTCCGCTTTAAAGCCCCCGCACCTTGTAAGGAACGTTTTGACCATAGAAAAAAAAGAGTATAATTTGTATAATTTGACATTTCAACCAGAGATTATGTAAACTTTCTAGGTTTTTCTAAATTGAAACGTCCGTAAAAACAACCATAACATAGAAATTAGCAAATTACGATCAACTAAATGAAGTAATCAAAGCAATATTCCATAGATTCTTGTCAGGTCAGTGAAAGTAAGAACGCCAACCGTGTCACTACTGAAAAGTGACACACTGATTACAGTCATTTGGCGCGGTATTTGATAAATGTAACTTTAATAAATCATATCTTTGTAAATAACGCACAAAAAAAATTATATATATTTTTGCTTAGTTAAATAGTACGCTAATAGAAAAAAAAATTAGAATACAGTGGAATTCCTCATTGAAAAATACATTTTAGACGTTCACAAATACCTTTGTTAGGGATAATAAAAACAAAAGAAATAAAAATAAACATTGAAAAAACTAAATTTAAATGTTATGAAAGTATTTTAATAATTCAGAAAAAACTTATGAAAACATCAAATGATATTTTTAAATAATAAAAAAACTTAGCAAATCTTAGTAATAAACATATTTAAAAACCCGAGTTAATTCTAAAAACTGATAACAAACACCAATTTGATGAAAAAGTAAAAAGTCTTTGGAAAATATCACTCGTGTAAATTGTAAACACATTTCAGGTCAGCTAAAATAATTTAGGTCACCAGAAAACTCAAATAGGTCAGTAGTATTCGACCATTCCATCATTGTTACAATAAAACCGTTTGTAATAAATTGATTCCACTTTAACAGAAACATAGGCACGTGGGGTTATTCGTAAAAAGCTTTTTTTAAATTTATTATTCACGAAATTAATACAATATATTATGAGGATATCATCATATACTCAGTTTCATAGATCTTGAAAAAAACTCAAGATAAAAAGTATTAAAGATTTACGCCGAACCAAAATAGGTGTGTTACAAAGTGTAATATTTGTAATAAAAGAGCACGTGTAAATAATAATACATTTACGCAGAACCTACGTATCTATTTATTTCAGAGCTAGATTAGATAGGTATGTTATAAAGTGTAATATTTGTAATAAAGAGCGAAAATCATGATATGATTTTCGTTCAACTTTACATGAAAGCGTATGAATTTTTTTTTGACACTTTTATTCTATATTTATTAAGTCCTAAAGTATATCATTTGATACTTGCTTTAGTTATTTAAAAATTTATTTTTTCAAACTTGGAATAAAATTTTGCCTTAATATAACCTTTTTAAGATCAAATAATATAAAAGAAAATCAACGCCGCATTTTTCGTTCTATTGCATAGAACAAAAGCGTCCCAAATTTTGGGTTTGGTTTTTGATTTAATAACAAACGTGTAACGGATGGTTTCAGTTTGCGCTTGCAATTCTCGACCGGAGTACCTACGACCCGTTGTATTTATTATTTATTTATGGACGTATAAAGTCTATTTAACAACGGTAAATACATTTCTTTAAAACATAAACAGGTACAATCGAAATAAAATACAAAGAAAGAAAATTAAAGCTAGGATAAAAATTAAATAGTAATTACTACCTTAAGACAAGATCTGGTCTATCATAGTGATTGTTTAAATCTAGAAAGACTTACGCGAAAAAAGTCCAGATCTCGTCTCGAGTTTAAAATGTGACACAATCGGGATATCGGTGCATGCAAGCCAAAGTTTGTGCTGTGCTGATCAAGGAACATCATCATTATTCCCTTTCCACACCTAATGGTGCATTGGTACACCAATCTCAGCATATCTTGATCACTTTTGCTTCATGAAGATAAGACGGTGCGAAAACACCATTTTAAATAAATATTTCATATCAATCATGTCAGCAATCGAACCCGAGACATCTTGCTTGGTAGGCAAACGCGCTGACCGTTACACCACGAGGCCGACAAGGAACAGCACATTATTATTTCGCAACTGGCGGATCGGAACTTTAATTGCCACTTGTTCCACTTCTGGATTACTTTCTTTCAGCACAAAGATGCTAAGGCTACCAGATTTCAGAGAGCTCCTTCGGGCAGCTTTTCTCGTTTGACAACGAGCAAATTTTCCGTGTATGTGGGCACCGCCAAGGAGACTTATGTCCTCAGATGCGGTGTGCGGTATGTGGTGGGTAAGCTGCCACTTGTTCCAGTAACGATGTTAAATCAATTAAGACATTTAGTAAATTAAACATAAATATGGAGTCAATGTTATTTCTACCTTTTTCTTTACTTGAGATTTTGCTAACAACGATTGTATTGCTGTAAATTGTAGCTAACTATGTAAACGATAATCATAAAATGATTTTGTCCGTATGGGCGACTCTATAAGCGGGTGGCGAGTTATTACTGTGAGCTTAAAACTTTTCTCGGATCACTGTCTATTTCATTTTTATCAAAGTGTTAAATTTTATTACTGAAAAACTTAAGTTGATGCTTACTCGCACCCAAGCAATGTTTGACATTCTCAACAGAATGTGGTTTGAACGTAACGTTGGCATAATTAAATCCGACACTGGGTAACCCAGCACATTTAGAAACGAAGAAAATAAATATGTATGTTGAATTCCGGGAAAGTTGCGAAATTTCCTAAAGCCGGTTGGAACCAGAGCCGGGGCGGAGGCGAAGGGTAGAAGTGTTTTCTACCCTAAGTAGGTCACCGATAATAGTTGGTCCGCTTTTGGCAGTAACGCCTCCATGCAGATGTTACAGAGGGACCAAAAGGGCGGACGAACAAGTTACATTCTGGAAAAACATCTAAAACGAATTACGCGAATGTGTTCTCGCTATCAATAAATTGTCGGCTATTAAATCATTGAATGGTTGAAAATTTATAACATTTTATATAAATGAAAACGCGTATTTATAAAACTTTTCTTATCTTGATCAAGAAGCAGAGTAAAAAATATATTTTTAATTGATAAAAAATAAAATGTAATTCCACCTAGAAATGCAAGTAGGTAACGTCCACCTTTTTATAAAAATCTGTTCAAAAACAAATGCATACTTAGTTTCTATAATAAAATCTTATTTTATCCCTAATTCTTAATATTTTATATATTTTTGACACTTTTGCAATAATATTTACTCACATGTCCACCCTCATTCCAATATAACACCCACTCACCCACCCTCTCACACACTTACACTCTCACAAACACACTAGTATGTATTGTACGTGTATTTAATGTATTTCTGTAGATATCTGTCATTGGTTTTATTCTCTGTATATTTTATTTGTTATATTTTTTTTACAGGTATTACGGTTGATATCTTCAATAAATAAAATAAAATCGAATGGAACATTTTGTTTTAAGACGACTTGAGTTTATTTTGAAGCACTACTAGTTTCGAAAAGCACAGATCCTGCCATGTACAGTTTTGTTATAAAATGAACATAAATATACAAAAATGAAAAATAAATAGAGGTTTATACAAAAAATGGTGAGGTATGTAATAAAATAAAATTAGAAATAAATTGTTAGATAAATACTTATACCCAGCACGTATTAATGGTAGAAGTAATAAATCTTGGCGAAAAATGTTATATTGGCCTAGCAACTGTATAAAACACTAAACTAAACCTTCACATATTCATACGGCGTATTAACAAATAATAATTCAGGTATAAAAATGGTATTTTAAAATCATAAAAAGACATTTTATACAGAAATGGCATATTATTATACGAAATACAATGTGGTGATAGTAACCGTTAGTACATTGGACAAACTGCGAGAAATAAAATAAAAAAGGATAGATTTATTTCACAGTTATAAAATGTGCAAAAGTTCTTTGTTTCGGGTCCCGACTACCGAGGAAATTCCTGTATTTAGGCAGGACCTTCTTGTTTACATGCTCTTTTTTCATCAAATGATGCTTAAAAAATTCAAATAATAATAGTTATATCAAAAAATGAAAAATATGAATGAAAGAACACCGTCAAGGAACACATCGTATGATGGAATCGAACCATTTTATCTTATGAAATCAAATTCCTTCATTCTATAAAGAATGATGGCCAAATAATTAATAGCTTAGAAGTCAATAAAAACAACAAAATTAAAATTCGGAAAAACACTTATTAATAAAATCATATTTAAAAATCCCTCTCCATTACTTATAATATTCCCGATATATAAACGTCCCCTTTGTTTACTAGCTTCGCCACCCCTGTCAGTACCTAGATTATTCATTTCTATACATTTATGTTTATGTTTAGTTTGTAATAACACCAGGTCCCATAAATGGAAATCTGTGCTTTCCGAAACTAGTAGTGCTTCAAATTAAACTTGGTCTTAAAACAAAGTGTTTAATTTTATACATTTAATCATGTTATTCCATTAGGTTCATGCCGATTCAATAAATAATATATCTGTACAATAAACATTTTTAAACATATTTCCAGGGTTGGTTTGGAGAAAACTATTCTCCTGGAAAGTGTCGAAGGGACAAGGTCGCGTGGACGTCAACCGACAAGACGGAGCGGCACAGTCACTGAATTATCAGAATCATCACTGACGAATGCCTATAGAAGAGCACAATACCGTCTTAGATGGAAGGAGACTGTCCACAGACGGGCCATGCCTGGAGTCAGGCGTAATCACCATCCTCAGACATGAGGCACGGAATGAAGAAAGAGACAATAAATCATATTTTTGTATGAAATGAAAAGCTTTATTAAGCTTAAAGCTTATATTGGTAGATAAAATACTGAAATATAATATTACATACATTAGACAGTCATCATAATTAGCATTTCGCTGCATGTGTAAACCAAATGCAGCTATTTTGACATCTGTTACATAGATGGTCCAAGAACAATGAAATATGTCCGTTTAAACAGCCTATTAATACATCAATAAATCGAACCCAGATCAAGATCAATCAAGAATAGGGAAATATAACTTTTTTAAACATTTTAAAGTAATAATAAAGGTCTCAGAAATACTGTTGAGTAAAAAAATTTTTTGCTAATTATTAGTGGAATAAAAAATACTTTTAAATTTGTAATTTTTAATTCCCGCAAAAACGGTGATTCCATTTACCACGCCCATAATGCGTCACGATTCATGTTTATTTGTTCCTGCCAGTGAAATTTGACACAACAAACAAGGCCAAACACGTCGCGTTTTTCTACGAACGTATTTTTATTGAATATCTTTTTTACATTACTAAAATATTAGAAAATACAAGTAATTATTTTTATCGGTATTCGAAGTATGTGATATTTCCCTACTGTAGGCGAACCCCCTAACCACTGCGCAACAAGGCGAACTTATCTTCACTTGATTTCGGGATTTTTACCTGAGAGCAGCCATCGCGTCAAAACGCTCGTCCAGGATTCTGGTAATGTTTCATGCACAGAATTGTATTCTTCATTCGCTTGGACACAGAAAAAACATAAGGTGATACTTATTTAAATATTTATTTAATCGCGTCGGAATTTAAAGTCTGGACCTCATTTACTTACGTATGGTAGAATCATTATTTTATTGCTACTACGTTCGTCATTAAAGCGAACATAATATCTATTAGCTAATCCATTATCGAAATTAATAATGAAACTACGTACAAAATGGCAACCCGTGTTAACAATGTTGGTGTTTTTTTGTAGATATTTCACGACAAAACTCTTTTAAAGATTTTGATTTAAAAATTCAGCAAAATGTATATGTTAGGTTTTATTATTTTGCTTCAATAAGCAATACAAACGAGCGTTTTCGTCAATATGGGAATCATTAATAATAGTAAATCGTTTACAACATTTCAAACTTAAAAATATTACAACAGAGATGAAGAACATTTAAGATAAGGTCATATAGAAGTCTAGGCATCTACAGGGCTTAAGACCTGTCAATTGCTGGTTTAAGTGGCCACTTTACACACTTTACACACATCAAGCAAGTGCGTTCATTGGTATGTAGCGAGGGGGTGTAGTACCCCACGATACACATATCTATCTACTCATTAAAAGTGTCAAAAATTTTGTTCCACCGGCCAATTTTTTGCTTTAATTACAACATTATTAAATTGTTATATCGTTCTGAGGTGGCCACTTTAAAAAAAATAATATGTTCGATTATAGGTTTCCGACGAAGGTACTTTAAATTTTCTTACAAATATACACGTTTTCGTACATAAATATCGATTTTACTTTATATAAATAAAATACTTTTCTAATAAAATACGGTTTCGATATGCATCGATGAAGATAGCGTTTGTAATCGCGGCCCTGGTAACGCTACATTACATAGGGTAAATTGAAGAATTTGAAAAACAAAAAAAAATAGTCGGATAAAAAAAGGGTGGTTTTTGGATGTAAGATGTGATATGCGGTAGATGGAAAAGAAGGAATCGTGTGTTAGAAATACCACATTGTAAAACGAGGCGAGCACAGAGACATGCATATTTTATAGGCCCAAAAATTTTTAATTCCTTTTTTACGGATAATATTTCATTGATGCCAAACTTCAAAAGTTGTCCTTCTTTTAAAAAGCACGCACTATCCTGGATTCAAATTAAATATATGAACTCTTTTTTTCTATGATATAATTTGTTGCCCTTTAACGATAAGGAATATTTTTATGTTTTTTAATATATTTTTTTATTATTTTTATTTTAATTACTATAAATAAAGAAAATACCTTTTAATATTTTACAGAATATTTTCTTTTCTCTTTCTTATATTATACAAAAATATTTTAACTTTCTATTTATTATAGGAGCAAAAATTCATAAACATTTCTTATATACCCACGAACAGGTCATGCCTTTGTGGGATTTTTTGTTTACTATTTTTACTGTTAGGATGGTTCCTGAGTAAGGCATTTTTTTACAATTCGACGAGAAAACAACGTTAACATCTTGCTATCAACATTAATAAGCACTTTTTCTTTTAAACTCAACCACTCAGCGGCGGAATATAGAATATGTCACGAATACCTGATGAAATATGGTGCAACACTGCCTTAAACATTTACGAAATATTGTGCAAAAACGACGCGACGTAGGGGAGAAAAAACACTTGTCGAGTTGAAGTTTTCTCCAAACTTTATTCAAAATTGTTTTTGTCAAAATTAAAACACCTGTTATATAAATTAATTCACGGATTTCGGGCAGTTTTCGACATTCGTTTCACTGTTAAAATATAAATCAATTTTGAACCAAATTTGTTTAAAATAACAGTTCCATTTTACAGAACAGGTATGCCTGCATGCCTTTTATTCTAAATTCGTTTGCATGTGCAAACATAGAATTACAATACAATGTTTCATAGCGTTATTTCACACGGTCGAATATTATTATATTAATTATAATCAGCATAAACTCACACAGCTCTGTTATTTTAATGTGTGTAGAATAATAGATAACCGCCAATTATAAGAATTAATCCTTTTTTCATTGATACCATTAGCAAAATCGTTCCGAATTAATTGACTGGTTCCGAATCACGTAATTAATACATGAAAACGTACATAACATTCGTACGTGTTTGTATGGAAAGCTCGAAAGGTCAATTCGACATCGAACAAAGAGGATTTGTGGGAAATAAAATATCGAGTAGGTAACGCTAGAATCGTATTAGAATCCCAGATTTCTCTTTGAAACTATTAATACCTACTTCAACAGATTAAACGTTTATACACTTCCCCGGAATTAAAACCCTTTGAAGAATTAGATCATATTACATTAGTATTCGTTTGAGAAGGGACTTGAAATTAATACTAAACTATGTATTGTACGCATTGTCAATTTAATAAAGCTTTGTTTTCAAATTAAAGGTTACGCATTTTGAGCCCACTACGTGTCAACATTTAGTGCTAAACTTCAAATAAAAAATAATTGCGTAGTTACATAAATTACCTAATGAAATCTTTTTCAATGTAGGCATGTCTAGTGTAAGGGACAAAAAAAAATAGGGTATGGTCACCAAATACCGCACCTGCCCTAATACCGACCCCCGCATATCTCGTATATTCAGCAGAATCCAACGGACGCAATCTGTACTGCTGCAACTTCATGTTAGTACGCCATTTTGAATAACCAAATGTCTAGCGTACTGTCAGAGAGGAGAAAAACCAATCTGAAATAACCCATGACAAGCGAGTTTTTTTATTAATATTTGTGTCAATGTC
The DNA here is from genome assembly GCF_059751315.1 of Micrasema longulum. Taxonomy (NCBI): domain Eukaryota; kingdom Metazoa; phylum Arthropoda; class Insecta; order Trichoptera; family Brachycentridae; genus Micrasema; species Micrasema longulum. Next base: position 94,161 of record NW_028279620.1, read on the forward strand.
TAAAATAATGTTTTATTGATATATCTTAATCTTCTAGTTTTATAAAATATGATTAAATATAAAAACAAATTCGTTTAGTTAGTTGATAAGAACAAGTGTTTTTTTTTTAATGAATTTATTTTTATTTTATTTTATTTTTATTTATTAAGGAAAAACAACAGTTGTTATATAAGAATACAAAATATAAAAAAATGGTACATACATCCAGTTAAAGTTTTTCACAAATATAATGAGAGAACATGTTACACAGTAAAGAGAAAAATAATATATTACATAAGAGATTAAAAAAAAAACGAGCTCGTAAGAAGGTTAAGGGATGAGGAAATAGAGTGGAGGAGTGGAGGAGAGGGATTTTCATAATATAGTTGACCAATTCCAAATTTTGATATAATAAAATAAACATATTTGAATGAACGTAAACTTAATACACACTGACAAATGTTTCATTTTACAGTGTTTCAAAAAGCTTTTTTTTTGAAGTCACAAAATTTTGTATTAAAAATATCTAAATGGGGACAAAATAAATTAAATTTGGAGCAGCTACGATAAATAAACGAGATTTGAACATATTTTTTTTTGGGCAATGAATTATAAAAAAATTTACTTATGTTGACTTTACGGGACAATTGATTGAAATACGCTCCAAGAGATATGGACTATCGATAAAATTATTTAAAAATTTGAAGAGGAAAGACAGATCAGAAATGCTTCTACGTTTAGTAAGGGAAGTTAAACTATAAAAGGAAGAAGAGTCTTCATACGAGTCAAAATATGTAAGAGATTTACGATCCAGAAGTTTAATGAATCTATTCTGTATTCTATCTAGTTGTGATATGTAAATTGTATATCGAGGATTCCAAAAAACAATGCCAACATACCGCTCTCTACCTAAGGTCCTAATAACGCCCCCACTGTCGTGCTTAATTTCGCCCCAGGGGTGGTATTCTGGATCTTCTCTACCCCCGAGAGAGTAATTAATTTGAAGATTTTTTTTAATGCGACGACACTTTGCTTCATATAATGGTCACACTGACGATTAAACGTCAAATGGTATATAAAATTGCTTCAAAAACGGAAATAAAAATAATACAGTTTTCCAACAATATTTTGAGTTTGTCCAAATTTTTGTAGACAAGTACTTGATTCAACTCCCCGGGGAGCTGTTTATATTAACACATTACAACAGAGATAAAGAACATTTAAGAGAAGGGAATATAGAAGTCTACGCATCTACAGGGCTTATGACCTGTCAATGGCTGGTTTAAGTGGCCATTTTACACACTGTGTAACATATTCTTTAAGTGGCCATTTTACACACTGTGTGATGTATTCTGCCCATATTTGAACATCTATATTCCTTCAATTCTTTAATCTGTTGATGTTTGTGAAGTTAAAGAGCTAAAACCTTTATTTATGCGGGTAAGATTCATTTTATTGAATTATTTCACCTACATACTAGGCAACGCCTGAAAATGTTATTTTTTCCATTTCTATACTTCTTCATGGACCAGGTGGATTTATCAACAATATTTTGAGTTTGTCCAAATTTTTGTTGACACGGACTCTATGAATTCAACCTAATTAAGAGTTTTTATTTTGTTAATTTTACGTTTATTTCTTTGATTTCACAAAGATTTCAAATTTGGTTTATTACACGTGTATTGTATTTATATTTTTTGACGTTTAATCATCAGTGTGGCTATATATGAAGCAAAAATTAGTCGCATGGAAAAAATAAATGTCCCCAAATTAACCGCTCTCTAGGGCATGGAGACAATTCATAATTGGCGGTATTTAATTGAAGTATTTTAAGAGTTGGTATTTTATAGGTTCGTAATTGAAGTTAATTTATTTTATTTATTTATTTATTATATTTACGGTCTAAGCCAATTACAACAGTTACATGAAGAAACATAAATGCAAGAAACTGAACAAAAATAACATAAAACTATTTAGCAAAGACAAACAAGGGCAAAACAATAATTGTATGCAATATATTCATAAAAACGAAAGACCTAAGACTTCGAGCTAAACCATGCCAATCCAACTTCATCCCACACTGTTTAGTCGCGAAAAGATCTATGAAAAGCCAGAAGATCTATCCCGAAGAATTCCAAGTCGTGTGATGAATTGACTAATCTACACATTCTGGACAGATTTTATAAATAGCAGATTTTGACTTCTGGTGACACGATTGGGAACATGAAAAGAAATTGATTGCAACAGAGATGGGACATCACTTATAGGATTAAGTATTTTGAAAATGCATATAAGGTCCATCTCAGTTCTACGTCTCTCCAATGAAGACAGATTAAGAGATTGCTATATTTCAAAATAGGAACAATTACCCCTTTGTAATCCGAGCAACCATGACACTTTTCTTAGAAAACGGTGTTGGACAGACTCGATATGGTCGACATAAGTCCTGTAGAATGGAGACCAAATAGGAGAAGCGTATTCTAGATGGGGTCGAACTAGTGAGCAATAAAGAGTTTTGATGGTATTAATATTTTTGAAGTCCGCCGTCGCTCGATTGATAAAACCGAGAAGTTTGAGAGATTTGTTGTGAAGTTGTGTCAATTATACTTTTTTGTTCGACAGATGTCAAAGAAGACGTGGAATCGTTTATAAATAATAAAAACGGTGCGTGGAGTATGTAATAAGTATGTAATAAAAAGGAGTATGTAAGAATAACCCACAAAGGAACATTAAAAAAAAAAAAAACCTCCCATTCTTAAGAAGAAAACCTTTACCAGGCAATCCTCTTCTGAGGACGAAACATCAGAGGATGATACAATAAGCCTTGTTTCCCCTGATGATGAAGACAGTGACGATAATGATGCGGCATGGTCATATTGAACCACAGTTGTGGTAGAACAGAAAATAAGTTTATCTTTCATTACATAAACCGTTCGCACCTACAATATTTACATGAATGAAATAGTATCGTTTCGGTACAAATGTAACCTGCTTATGTATTTATATCGGTTGGATACAACCTTGTATAGATTTAATCTATGCTAATCACTACATACTAGGACGTAAATATGATTTACAGATTTTATTTATGAAATGTAAAATTTTACATTAGCGGTATTTTGTAGTTAGGTCAAGGTGTAGTGCAAAATCATATTGGGTAGGAACGTTAAAAAAATGTTTCACAAAAAAAAAAAACATTTTTGACTTTAATTTTCAAGAATGTTAAAAGACTGGATTTCACCCCCCCCGGGAGTCATTAAGATTAACAAATTACAACAGGGATGGAGAATACCTTTAATAAGGGAATATGGAAGTCTAGGTCAGAAGCCCTGTAAATGCCTAGACTTCCATATTCCCTTATTTCAGGTATTCTCCATCCCTGTTGTAATTTGTTGAACTAAATTTGTAGTTTTTAATTATATAACAAAAATGAAAACAATTTGTTTTTACCCGTTTAATATTTTACAACATTTTGAGTACGTGCAAATGTTTGTAGACTGGCTGGATTTCCTCCCTGGGGAGTTATTTAGATCTACTCGTACATTTTTAGCAACAGAGAGAAAACAATTTTGAGAATGGAATATGGAAGTTAAGGCATTTACAGGGCTTATGACCTGTCATCAGCCTGTCTACAAGCATTTGGACATACACAAAACATTGTTGAAACTAACTGGTATAAGAAGTATAAAAATTGTTTAGGGGCGTTGCCTAGTAAGTGAATTGGTTCAGCCGGATGAATCTCACCCACATGATAACGGTTTCAGCTCTTTTACTTCACAAAAGTCAACAGATGGAAGAGTTGAGAAAATATGGATATTTAAACATAGGCAGAATGGTGAATGTTACACAGCGTGTAAAGTGGCCACTTAAACCAGACAACGACAGGTCATAAGCCCTGTAAATGCCTAGACTCCCATATTCCCTTCTTAAAAGTGTTTTCCCTCCGTTGCAATAAATTTACATTTAATATTTATTTAGGAGGTCGTATTTTCACAATCATAAATAACTACATATTTGATCTAATGACTTTTTTTATCAAAAAAAATTTTTTTTTTTGATTTTACAGTAGGTTAAAAATACAAAGAAATTATTACATAAACACAAAAAAACCCACGAAGGCATGGCCTGTGTGTGCAATTTACATTTTTATGTTGGCTTTCCTGCATTAGTGATCTATGTAAATTCAAAATGGCGGACAATCTCAGTGATTTACGTCGTGACATAAATCATTGATGCATGGAATTTAACTGTGTTTTCTCTTATCTTTAAAAATGTTAATGATTTTTCCGTTTTTTTTCCCACCATTATTTTGTTGGGAGTATTTTATTTTTGTTGTATTTTAAACCTTAATTTAGTAAAGTATATTAAGCCTAAGCTATTTTTTTATTATTATTCAAAACACCAAATTGTAACATAGATTAATAATGGTTGTAAGGCTTTAATTATATAAGGCAATGTTCATATGTGTGTCCTCGATGGATTGAATAACTATTGGACCGATTTACGTGCGGCTTTCAGCAAAATGTAGATCTTTGCCGCGAGTGAATTTATAGATATAGTATCTTCAATTTATTAAGTAGAAAAAAAAGTAAGGAGCGTAAATATTTTTCTTATCCATCACCAGGGTTGCATTCGACGAGAATGCATACATTAAAATAATGGGAAGATGTTATTATTTTAGTGAACAAAAAAAGTTTGTTTTTTAGTGTTTACAAACAACATTAGGTTACTATGGATCCCAATTAAATTATTTTGTTAAATTCCTTATAATTTCTACCGATTTATTTATTTTTACTGGGTTTTTGGTAATATTAAAATAATATCAACTGATATTCGATACATTTTTTAAAATCGCATTCCTTAAAACAGTACACCCCTGTTGCTGAGAAGAACAGAGTTTGACATTTGCAAAAACAATTCTATATTCAAAAATTAATTATTAATAGTTTTGGAATTCAACTATAAACAAGTACCTATGTACCTACCTAAATGATATATTTGAAAACGAATTATTTTAAGTTTTGAAATTTAATCATAAACTCGAGTACCCAGGTATTTACTTACCAATGAAAAGTTACACCATCTTTTTTACGTTTATCCGAACAGTTTTTACTAAAGATTTTTTAGTAATGTTTAATCTTAAGAGGAAACGCGGTCCGCCTTTTTTAAATACAAACGTATTCCCGAATTTTCTCTCTGAATTATGGCACTAGAGCAGTGATTTTTTACACACTATAGATATTGACGTGTCCCTATTGTTTTGTTTTATAAAAAAACGATTATTATGGGAACTAGAACCACCCAAAAACCCATAAAAAGGCACAGTTTTATCTGCTGTTTTCGGGCGCACGGAATACAAATATAACTAGTATTGAAAAACGCAAAACGTATATGTACAGAAAATTTTATTCAAACTGTCTAAAAAAATTACAAAATCGGTTCAGTTTTGAGGTGCGGTAAACGGGACAACGAAACGTCGATTTTTGTCTATTCTAACAAAAGAACTAACATGCAGTTGTCTTTTTCGCACAGTATCGGGAAGGCATCTGCAATACAGTGACAGGAAAACAATGTTCGAATACCTATTTATCAAAATTCTTTGTCTTCACAATTTTTGGAAATCGAAACACAAAAATAATAATAATGTACACGTAAATATCTAATTTTGGACTAAATACAATAATTGATATCAAACTTTCAATTGTGTACATTTAATATACACACGAGTATGTACTCAAATCTAGCAATATCAAAGTATTGTCGGGTTTAGCTCGTAAAATATAAAAGACACATTGTCTAATCGCGAACAGATTATCGTAATCGTAGAACAACGACGGAAGAGCGAAAAATGCGACATTGAATTTCTTTTATATTTGATCTTGAAATGGTAATATAAAGGCTTTATATTACGGAATAAATATAAGATTATATACTTATCAAGTTGTGACAGTGTCTAAAAATTTTTTAAACCGCTCTCATGTTGAAGAAAATCACATGCGTCGTTGTTCTACAACTATGACGCGATATTCAAAGCTCTATAGCTCGCGAGAGAAGTTCTATGAAGAAAATACTTGCATTTACTTGTGAAATTCGGTCAGGGAAAACCATGAATTTTTCACGAGGCCATGCGCGAGATTCAAAAAACTTTTCTTGTTCCGGGTATATTAAAAAAGTTTATGATCTTACGTCCCGAATCCCCAATTCACACGTCGATGTAATTTTAGTTCATCTAGCCACGAACATTTATAAATTTTGTCGAGTAAGATGGATGATGCATGCTCGGTTGACATGCGGACCAGAATGAACGTCGATTCTACGGTGATAGATGACACTTGAAATGGCGAGGTATAATGACGAAATTCAATTCAGAAAGGCTCCATTAAAGATAAACAGTAACATTCTGGAGAAGGTGAGTGATGGAGTCTATTAGGAAATTGCAATACCTATAGTTGAGGTAATTGTGTAAACATTCATATTTTAAATTATAATTAATCTTTGCATTCAACCACCTGACAATGTCGGGGAATAAACAATTTTTTAACGTATTATGATTTATAGTGCACAAGTTAAAGCACCTAGCATATTGACATAACATATAGTTCAAAAAATAACATAACATATATATGGCAGATAAAGTTCACTAGTAGAATACTTTATTATTATTGACTATTTTTTAAATTTTATTTCTTATTTGAAATTTATTTATTTATAAACCCTTACGGATTACATTTATTTAACAAAATATGTTTTCTTTTTTAAATTCATATTCTATTGTTAATGATAATATTTTTAATATCTTTTTTAAAAGTTGTCTGAGTCTTTGGTTTATTTTTGATTGGTAGTTTATTGTATAATTTCAGTCCCCGGTTTATTAGTCTCGACTGTCCTTGTCTCGTTTTAGAATGTTGTATATTATGATATCGTTCTAATATTCTCGTATTGTGTCTATGTTTACTACTTATTTTTTCAAGTTTTAGTTCTTGGTCTACAATTACATCAGTGGCTAATTTATGAATACATTTTAAGGATTGTAGTTGAAAGAATTCAGTTATATTTAATTGTTTTGTTTGTTTAAAGAGTTCTTAAGTTACCGTTAGATAAGGGATGTCGTATACTAACTTTAATATTTTATTTTGCTGTCTTTGTAGTTTATTTGTCATTTTGAGTTCCTGTTCCCAATAGTAGTTGCATATAACATATTTTAGTTTTTACATAGGCTTCATACTCGTACATTATATTTTTTTTCGTTTTTGGAACAAAGATTTTGATCTTGAAAAAAGACTCGCCGAAGAATGATGTCGCCAGATTTAGTATGAAATCGCCATAGGGTTAAATACAAAACACGTCAACAAATATTAGAAAATAATAACAATACTTACAGCAAACATGTATTTAAAAGTAGAAAAAATGGATAAAAACATATTTCTTACAGAAAAAAAAAAACAATGTCATCTTTATTATTATTTTTTTTGTTTATTATATATACGGCCTAAGCCAATTACAACAGTTACATGAAGAAACATAAATGCAAGAAACTGAACAAAAAGAACATAAAACTATTTAGCAAAGACACACAAAGGGCAAAACAATAATTGTTTACAATATATTTTAAAAAAAACGAAAGACCTAAAACTTGCTACGAGCTAAACCATGCCAATCCAACTTCATCCCACACTGTTTAGTCGCGAAGAGATCTACGAAAAGCAGGAAGATCTATCCCAAAGAATTCCAAGTCGTGTGATGAATTGACTAATCTACACATTCTGGACATTGGGGCATAAAAACCAAAGTTGCTCTTAGAAGATTTTATAAATAGCAGATTTTGACTTCTGGTGACACGATTGGGAACATGAAAAGAAATTGATTGCAACAGAGATGGGACATCACTTAAGTATTTTGAAAATGCATATAAGGTCCATCTTAGTTCTACGTCTCTCCGATGAAGACAGATTAAGAGATTGCTCTATTTCAAAATAGGAATAATTACCCATTTGTAATCCGAGCAACCATGCCACTTTTATTAGAAAACGGTGTTGGACAGACTCGATATAGTCAATATGAGTCCTGTAGAATGAAGACAGCAATAAAGAGTTTTGATGGTATTAATATTTTTGAAGTCCGCCGTCACTCTATTGATAAAACCGAGAAGTTTGAGAGATTTGTTTACAATATTATCAATGTGTTCACGATAGGAGAGTTTACTATCTAAAGTAATGCTAAGATCCTTTATTGACGAAACCACTGAAAGGGAAGTATTTTTTAGTTTGTAGTTGAATTGTATAGGTTTTTTTCGTCGCGAGAAAGATATTATTTTACATTTGTCAATGTTAAGTTGAAGACAATTGATGTCGCACCATTCATTAAAACAATTAATATCATGTTGAAAAAGAAGACAATCATTGGGAGATTCAATCAGTTTAAGTACCTTGTTGTCATCAGCAAAAAGCCAGAGTTTTGTACTTCGAAAAACATTGATAATATCATTTATAAAAATATTAAATAATAATGGAGCAAGGTGAGCTCCTTGAGGTACTCCAGAAGTAACAGACATTGGAGAAGTCAAGGAATTATTAATTTGAATCAACTGTTCTTTCACTTAGGTAAGACCTGAAAAATGATAATAAAGGATCTCTTATACCAATGGCTTGTAATTTAGCCAGAAGAATTGTGTGATTGACTTTATCGAAAGCTTTAGAAAAGTCTGTATAAAGCACATCAGCCTGAAGATTGTTATATGAAACTAAAGGTAGAAAAGCGACAGCGAGGAGAAAAATAGTTTCAAAAATCGCTGTACAAGGATTTAAAATATATTAGTTACCCAAAAAAAAAAAAATTAAAAACAACAAGGATAAAAAATGTTTAAAAAATTACGTTCTTGATAAGTTTGGGTATAATATTTATTATTATGCGATGAAACTAAATTATTTCATTAGTTAAGAACCAAACCTTATAAACTAACTTAATATAGATACAAACTAAATTATTCTAACTTAATATTATCATTTTGATACAAAGAACGAATCTTCATAGTTTAGTTTTATTAATTTCTTTATTAACAAAGCCAGCGCTTTCGCCTAACCAGGCATCCTCATGACTGGTAAATAGTTTAAAACATTTTTCACGTAAATCTAGTTTATAAAGATATGAGTCAAATTTAAAGTCGATTGATACTTTGTATCAAAAATCTAAAAGGGCCAATGGGGAAATGTATACGTAATTTTCCAGGCATTATTATTAATTTGATACGAATTCACATATACTAATGTTTCAGCAAGCATATCTTCATTCTTGTTTTTTAATAATATTATTGACTGACCCTTGTCAAAATGTCAGCAAAAAAAAACAAATATTACATTGGCCTTTTTAGATTAAAGACACAATTATTAATTGAGGAATTTTATTAAAATTGTAATTGACTTAATAAAGCATAAGAAAACACAGTATACTAAAAAAAAAACTCGATGTATGTAAACAGATTGTTTACGTAAAATTCGGGAAATTATAGTATTTGAGGTGAAAGTCTTTGAAAAGTAAACGAACCTTGTGAGTAAATGGGAAATTCGCCATCGGAGTGGCTGTGCGTTAGCATGGAGCCGTAGTAGTGGTGGGGCCATTCCAGGCGCCCACGCGGCTGCCCGGGGGGCTCCAGCTCGGGGCCTGAGCGGGGGCCCTACCGCCCCTCCGCGCACCGCATCCCGCGGGAACACACGTGACAGGCTCAGACCATCGGACGCACAACCGGCGAGTAACGGGAAAACCACCACAGCACGTGTACGAACACAACAGTCTTCAGCCCTCAGGTGTCTCGCATCGGTGGGGCTCGCTAGTCACGGGGCCGGGCGCAACACAGAACACTCGTGAGCGGGACGCGCGCGTCGCGTAGCGGCCGAGACGGGACGACTGCCCGAGAGGGAAGGCGATCAGATGTTCGGGGCAGGGCTGCGCGCGCACGGAGGCTGCGTCCCCCGATACAATCGTTCGCGTTAGCGGCGTGAATCGCGAAGAATTCACATTAGCAATAGCGACGTCTTCTGTCTGTGTTTTATTCGGCCGACAGGGGATAGTCACATCATATTACCACGCGGTCTCTCGGGAAAATCTGTGGTAAAACTATTTACGATAGATGCACAAGTTTCGAAGAGCGTACGGCTGAGGTAAGCATTATCGACAAAATCAAGAAAGGAGTTCTGCGTCGGTTTCGACACGCAGAGCAAATGGGCATCGAAAGAACGGCTAAAACGATTTACGATGCGGGAGACCGGGAAAGACATGACAATACCAAATCCAACAAACATTTTAAAGTTGACATGTCAAATGCCGGAATAATCAGCGCGCGAGGATGAGAAGATGTATTACTGTAGAGGAAGCGAGGACTGCATGCAAAGACATAGTGATATGGCGTCCTATCTTCTCTGCCTACCCCTACGGAGGAAAGGTCGTGATGGTTTGTTTGTGTTTGTTTACATCACCCCTATAGCCACACACGAAGGTCCATAAAACACTCCAGTTTAACACTAACCGCAACGCACCTGGATCATTTTTTCGCGACATGAAGGTAAGGGACTATAAAATATTACAGAGGAAAAACACCTAGTTTTATAATGAAAATAGCGTACACTGCATTTAAATATAATTCTAATAGCATTTATTCCTATAATTCACAAACCGAAAAACACTGCCTTACGTTAGTATTAAGAACGTTTCATATGAACTTTCTTCTTCTTCTTATGGTTCCTCTCCCCGATGGAGGTTGGAAATCATCGTTGCGATTCTTACTTTTTTGGCAGCTGCCCTGAGCAAGGACTGGGTGCTGCAATGGAACCAGTCGCGCAAGTTCTTAAGTCAAGAGATGCGCCTTCTACCTGTACCGCGTCTTCCTTCAATCCTTCCCTATAGAATGACTTGTAAAATTTTATATTTTTCGCCTCTCATCACATGCCCAAAGTACTCAAGTTTTATTTTCTTTATGGTCTTCAGTACCTTTTTATCTTTTTTCATCCGTCGGAGAACATCATCGTTTCGGACTCTATCCACCCAGGTGATTTTTTACGAATCTTGGATTTCTGTATTTTTTGTTGCATTTTCATCAGCGTGAATGCTTCCGCGGTGAGTAAGGGTTGTTGTTCGTGTTTTTCAACTTTTTTTAAGATTTCTAAAATAACGACTTAAAAAAAAGGTTACTAAAAATGAGAGAAAGTAATCGCGATTTAGAAAATAAAAAATAAATAGCAATAGCATTTTCACGTGCTAAGGATAAAATTCCGCATGCTTATGAAATAAAATATATAGCAATCATTCCCATCACTACTAGTACCCGGCGACATCTGGGGGTAGCGAGCCGAGCCTTCTACAAATTGATCTCCGACAAATATTTGCATCCTCTGTTGTTTTCATATGCACGTAAGCTCAAAAATGAATTTAATTAATTTATAATCATCAGATTTGCGAATTCGTTTTTTATAAACACACGGTATATGCGGATCCGCCGCAGAATGTTAGAATTTTTTGGACTGATACAAATGGAGAACTATTCGCCACCGTTAAGCTTCATAAGATTTCATATTTTGGCCATGTGTTGAGAGGTGATATATATGTCATACTTCAGCTTGTCACGAATGGGGTGATCGAGGGACGCAGAAGAGTCGGAAGAAAACAGCTTTCCTGGCTCCGAAACATTAAAGAATGGACCAAGATTAGAATTGTGGAGGAGCCGTTTCGCACTGCTCGGGACAGGGAAGCTTCCTCCCAAGTGGTCGTTAACGTCGCCGTCGGGGAGACCTGACATTACACATGACGAATAAAAAGAATAAAGTTACAATAAAAATTAATACTTTTCACATTTACTTTGTTTGAATGTTTTTTTTTAAACATCGCACGATTTCGCTATACTGATCTCATATTTATTAATTTATTTACATACATAAGTAGTTTC
>NW_028279621.1:0-37398 GCF_059751315.1 Micrasema longulum
TCTATGAAGCCTCTGGTATCTTAACATATATAAAACTACTCAGGTTGAGATGGGCTAGATACGTACGAAAAAAACCAAATGCGCGAGTTCTTAATAGAATTATGACTAAGGTGGAAGAATCACGCCAAAAAGATGCAGCACAGCATCTACAAATTGCAAATTGAAAAACGGCAGCTGAGGATAGGCAGAGTTAGAGGCAAACGTTGAAGAAGGTCAAGGCTCGATTTGGGCAATAGCGCTATCGAAGAAGAAGAAAAAAAAAAAAACATTCACCATTCTGCCTATATTTGAAAATCTATATGCCACTTAAACCAGCCATTGACAGGTCATAAGCCCTGTAGATGCCTGGACTTCTATATTGCCTTCTCTTAAATGTTCTTCATCTCTGTTGTAATATGTTAATTATAAGTACAATTTTTTCCCCAATTATTAATTGATATTATCGTATTACGGTAATGAAACTGAATTAAAACAGTGAAAACACTCCCTCTACATATTATTTATTGAAATACCGTGAGTCTTATACCCGTATGCAGAGACAAACCTTAAGGTGAGGAGAGTACATTCTATTGTCTTCACCTTCGGGTTATTCTCCGCATTTGAAATTAGAATGTACTTTCTTCACCTTAAGTTTTGTCTCTGCATACGGGTATTAGCATCGGTTTCCCTCCAACTATAAACATTTTTTTGTCAATATACGAGATACTCTTTAAAAATTTCGAATTTATAAACAACGATTCAAATGAATTCAACTCAATCGCTTTCATTGCCCCTTTCACTGTGCAAATTAAAGGAGAGTTTATGTTGGATATTGTCATTCTTCCTCATGACTACATTGCACACACGAATGGCAACAACAATTCCGTTTATTTGTATTAAACACAGTTACAAAAAAATATTTCCAGACCGGAATTTTGATATCATTATTTAAAAGTTTAAAACCTGTTTGCCTTACAACAAAAACCATTGTTGAAATTCAATTATTATTTCCGAAAAATTTATTTCGAAAATCATTCAAGATTTTCAATTAATGATGACGGGTGTAGCAATACAGCCACGTTTAAATTTCTACACGCCTCTGCAATTACCGTCTAAAATTTCCACGAAGTGAATATTTTCTCATCTCCATTCGCCGTTATTCTAAGTGACACATATTCCATATTACCTGAATGTTTGGACCCCATCCAAAAATAACAGGAAAACCGAGTTGTTTATTTTGTTGCGTCCGGTATATAAATGTAGCGTTTACTTTGGCGGAAATTCTTCAGAGAGAGAATAAGTCATGTGTAATTACATTGTAAGTCTTCGGGCTCTGATCTGATAATGCGGATTAAACATTTTAACGGGTTTTGTCATCCTTACATCCATAAATACGGTATCATGGGAAATCTATGCAATTTTTTAAAAGTGTTAAATTATTTCATATCATTGAAATATATTATATCAAAACGTAAACCGACGAGTTTATGTTGTATGAAAGTTCACTTTTCTCTTTTTCTCAATCCAATAAAGTACATACATATTATATACCTACTTCTTGATTGCCTTTTTTCAGCACAAAAATTCCGAGGGTTCCAGATTATAAAGAGTTCCCTGAGACAACTATTCCCATCCAGTAAAGTAATATGGAGGTCTATGCATTTACAGAGCGTATGATCGGTTATTGGCGGGTCTAAGTAGCTAATTTACACGCTGTCTAAAATTTACCATTTTGCCTATGTTTTAATATCAGTTTTTTAATTATGTTTTTCTGACTATTGTCGTTCGTCAACGTCGTCAACATTCATACATAAGGATATATGATATATTCGATGAATGTCAAATTTTTTTTTTTTTGAGATATAACGTTTTTAAATTTTTAAATCTCTCGGACATTAAAATAAATTTACAAGTCTTTAATATCGGACACAAGAGGATATTACATAGTGTTTTTTTTTTTCATTTTACGTTTTATATGAGAAAATAATGTTCGTTGTCCTTGTTTTTGAACCCCCCTCTTTAAACTAGATATTATAAATATCCGCAGAGTAATAATGCGACAAGCTATGGAGGAGCCCAAACGAAGAAAAACCAGTCTATAACTAATATTTTGAGTTTGTTCAAATTTTTGTTGACAAGAACTGGATTCAACTTCCTGGGGAGCTGTTTATATTAACATATTACAACAGAGATAAAGAACATTTAAGAGAAGGTAATATAGAAGTCTAGGCATCTTCAGGGCTTATGACATGTCAATGGCTGGTTTTAGTGGCCGCTTTACACACACACCGTGTAACATTCACCATTCTGCCCACGTTTGAACATCTATATTCCTTCAATTCTTTCATATGTTGATGTTTGTGAAATTAAAGAGCTGAAACCTTATTTTATGCGGGTGAGATTCATCTAATTGAATTATTTCATCTACATACTAGGCAACGCCTGAAAATGTTATTTTTTCAATTTCTATACTAATTTCACAAACATCAACAGATAAAAGAATTGACTGAAAGAAGTTTTTAAGCAACATAATACACGTGTCGGGACAATAAATGTTAATCATAGGAAAATATTCAGAATCAATAACCTGTGAAAACTGACTCCTTTAACACCTTTGACCCTCCTGCTGCTGCAACCAAACATACTGCAATTCATAAAAGTCGATTTTTATTTATTATAACGTAAATATCCAAGTTATTTACAAACAAAGCCAAGCATACCGACAAAAGCATCCGACAGAACCGTTATGTGTTTGTTGTCAAACAAAACAAAATGGTTGCTAACCAACAAACCAACATCGCTTGCGTTCTATGAAACATGGCTTATCTATAGGTTGACACATTATTACTCCGGAGTAAATATCCGTTTCCGGATGAATGAAAAATACAATTCTGCGTGTGAAATAATCCACCAGAATCCACCACGAGCGTTTTCGACTCAATGGCTTGTCTCAGGTAAAAATTTAAAAAAAAGGAAATCAAGTGCGGATACTTTTGTTTTTTACATTACATTTTTTTTTGCACCACAACAGGCCAGGAGGCATAATTACAGTGGTGAATTACATCACAGAGCACCCAAGCTTGAGAAAAATCACATTTTAATTTTTTTGTGTTCTCACCGGGAATCGAGCCCGGAACCTTCCGTGCGTAAGTCAAGCGTCTTGACCACTACACCACGGAGCTCGCTTAAGATCCCGGGTTCGATTTCTGGATATAAAATATAGATTTTAAAGAAGGTTTTACACTATTGGCGAGGCGCCCCTAAGGAAATAGCGGGTTTTCGAAATATAAGCCACAAATACGTCCGTGTGTGTCATAACATGAATAATGAATATGTCAATCTATCAATGTTTGATTATGTCCAAATGCTTGCAGACTGGCTGGATTTCCTCCCTAGGGAGTTGTTCATTTTTTAATTTATTTCAACAGAGAGGGAAAACATTTTTGAGAAGGGAATATGGAAGTCTAGGCATTTGCAAAGCTTACGACCTGTCATTGGCTGGTTTAAGTGGCCACTTTACACACTGTGTAACGTTCACAATTCTGCCCATGTTTGAACATCCACCTTTCGTCAACTCTTTCATCTGTTGACTTTTCAGCCGGATGAATCTCACCCACGTGATAAAGGTTTTAGCTCTTTTACTTCACAATAGTTACCAGATAAAAGAGTTGAGGAAATGTGAATGTTCAAACATAGGCAGAATGGTGATTGTTACACAGTGTGTAAAGTGGCCACTTAACCCGGCCAATGACAGGTCATAAGCCCTGTAAATGCCTAGACTTCCATATTCCCTTCTCAAAAATGTTTTCCTTCTCTGCTGAAATAAATTTAAATATGTCAATCAATGTTTATAATTTCAATTAATGTTGATAAGAGTCCTGACATAACACGTAACTTAATAGAAAGTCAGGAAATAAAAATGAATGAAAATATTCTAAAAGTTACCTAATACTTATTCCGCTAAAAAGTACAAGTATATTTCTAATTTTTTATACTTGTTTATCAGATAGCGTATTTCCGCCATACTGAAAAGGTAATTTAACAAGTCTCAGAGTTATCTTAACGGGAATTTGGTGAGAGGCCTCATCAGTAACAACATGAAGAACTGCGGCGGGGGCGGAGGAGAATCGCGGACCTCAATTAACCGGCATTACAACTGTCAAGTGCTTCAACTTGGAGGGTCAAGGGTTGTTGGAAAATTTCAAAATTATCCCAACTTTCCGAGAACCTGAGGACACTCGTGAAAGATATGATATGAAACGAGCTGTAGTAATTGAGAGCCGCGTTTTATTTATCTTCCTCGGCAAACAACTGCGATTCAACACAAATAAGTCATTAAAAAATATGTTTTCTGAAATTTACATTTTAAGGGCAATATTTTTCCGAGTATATCGAAAAAAAAATTGCCAAATTATGACCCTTAACGATTATTTCTAGCATGTTACTCACTTACACTTGTATAAATTCTACTCTCTTTTTTCTTCTCAATAATTTGACATATTTTAGGTATGTGTTTCTGTTTGTTACATTAAAAAAAGTTTTTGTTTGTATGATAATAACAGTAAATACAAGAATACTTTTGTTAATCACTTATTTATGTTCAACTTTCTTTTTTTCTCCTCAATAATTTGACATATTTTAAGTATGTGTTTCTGTTGGTTACATTAAAAAATATATTTTATTTGTTTTATAATAACAGTAAACACAACATAACTTTTGTTTATATCGGTTGTCTCGAAATAATATCCATGTTAAGTAAGAGCTAACAAATAAGTTCGTGGATTAAATAACTTACAAACATAATTTTATAGGTAAAATACCCGTAATTGAAACCAGAGGGAAAATTGAATAAAAATAATAAAAGAATTACAAAATGAATGTTTAAATGTGCATTGAAAAAATAAATTATTACAACTCCTGTGCGTTTTACATAATCAGGTGCGCGTCCCATAGTTCAGACGTAAGCCGTCAACTAATTATCAGCGTGTCATTGCAGCAATGCCTTGTAAAGTAGGCATGTTTTCAGTGTGTTCAAATGTTTGTATAAGGCTGGATTTCCTTCCTAGGGAGTTATTTAGATCTACATTTGTTGCAACTGAGAGGGAACACATCTTTGAGAAGGGAATATGGAAGTCTACAACTCAAAACATTGCCTATCTATTAGATACATGAAATAAAATGGATAGTTTCTTTCAGGTTTTTTTAAAAATCCAAAATATATTTTAGTAGAAAATAAAAAAATAAGAAAAATAAAATAAAAAAATGGATATAGGGACACAAAAATAATAAAATTAATGTAAATGGTTAAATGAAGAAAAACTATGTCCAGGAGCTCAATCACAGATGGCTATCGACATGCTAAAAAACGTGCTAAGTATTTGAGCGATCACCACGAACAATCATGAACACGCTGAAGTTAAAGCGGTCGCGTTGCAAAACGCCATAGATAAGTTCCGTATCCGTAGTCCGTGGTCAAACGTCAAATCAAAAAAGTCAACACGCGTGTAATCTCGTGCCGGTTTGTTATTTCGTTTTCAAGTTACAAACAATTACTATGGCGACTGCTTTTTTTAACATTTGGCTTGCCGACCGCCGGCTAAATGCAATACGGCACTCGAGAAAAATTGAAAGAAGGCGTGTGCGAGATTCAACCAATCCTCTTGAACTGACCGAAGTTGAATTTCGTTTTGCAACGCGACCGCGATAACTTCAGCGTGTTCATGATTGTTCGTGGTGATTGCTCAAATACTTAGCACGTTTTTTAGCATGTCGATAGCCATCTGTGATTGAGCTCCAGGTGTTTTATGTTTTTATACAGTTCGACGGTCGGCTTTACTATTAGTATTAAAATATTATATATTCAATGTTAAACGATTCATTGCGTATATGCATGTCAATAAAAGGTCATTGCGAATTTATACGTACTAGGAATTTAGTTTTTATCTAATTCCGTCTTTGTTGACATATAAATAAACTTTGGCGCTCATAATTTGTCTTTGCACATTTTTATTATATTTTCTAAATTATCAGTTTCATAAGAAACAAATCTGCGTATAAGTGGCTTTTTATCAAACTAAATTGATAATGTAATTTACATTGTTTAATTAACAGCAATCTTTATTATGAATGTGTATAATGAGGTATTATCTATTCTTGACTTTAAAAATACGATATTTAATTAAAAAATAAATCAATTAAAACAGGTGACCGTAAGATTTGTTCTGATTTTCTTCTCGTCTCTTTTCCCTTCGGTGCGTAATTTTGTAATGTTGTGACGAATACATTTGAGTAGGTACGTCTTCATTTATTTTTAGCACAGGTCACACTCGCCGTTTCTCTATGGTACGCGATGCGAGCGATCGGTAGCATCGAACAATATATTTTTGCTCTATGGTTCTTTCATAACAAGACATGCGGTCGACGACAACTGAAATTCATGACGGGCTCGGACGCCGTCCAGAAACTTAAAAATCACGATCTCAACTGTTAAAGATCACTATCGCTAATCGGATTCGTTTTCAACAGGTTCCTTTCTTTCTTACCTATTATTTTATATGTTCTGATACCAGGTGAAAGTGAGGCGACTTATAATGCAGTATTTCAATTTTACTAAATATTGATCCTGGACAAACCTGATGACCCTTTAACTACCTTTTGGCTTGGCCAAAATATCACAATTAAAATATGTCCGGCCTGCCACCATCTTGAATCATGATTTGCAAGAAACAATTTTGCGGTCAAGGAGTTGTGGATTAGCTCACAAAAGGACTCTTCGTGTTATACGAAATCCATTTTCTTACATCGCAACTTTATGCACCCCGCATAAAATCTTTTCCTATTCAAGCAAGCTGCAAGATTATGATTTAGGACATTTTAAAACAAAACTTAATGATGTATTTCTCAGTTTACGTAAGAGTTTAAATTAAAAAGACTTCATCTTTGCGCAAACAATCATTATGAATTTTAAACCGAACGTCTGCATAAAATAACTTTATCATATATAATTTTAAATAAAGAGACATTTGATTGTAACAAGTAACATAATTATTGCCGTAGAGCATTTATTTAATTTAGATTCTGCAATGTGATTTTTGTGTGATTTTATGTTTAAAAAAAATTCACTTGACCATATTTTTATTTATTTATTATAAAGTCGATTCGCCACTCACAATATAAATTTCTAATGGCATCAGAGATTGTACGAAACCTGTTAACTAATGCCCTTTGTCCTAAAATTTATTTGAAAATTAAAATAAGCAGTTAATCTCTATAGAATTGTACCTTTCAAGTGAATACATAACTGGTAAATTATTTTGCGAAATTGCTAAATAGCATAAATTATTATAGGCCCAGGATATAAAATCAATTTGATTTATAATTTTATTAAATTAATTTTAAACGCGTTTCTTGAAAACTAAATTTCTTAAATAATTATTGTGATCTGTATTTCATATTTTGAATTGCATATATGTTTACATATATATATGAGTTAAGAGGTTATATTGAAAGACAAATCTATTGTTATTAACATATTCCTTTAACTCCATATTTTGGGAAGTTACAGTTGTAAAATTTAAAGTTTAAAGCCGGAGAATTTTATATTTTAGGATGGTGTGGTAAATAAAAATACCCAAATCGAGTAAAGCATTTTATTTTAAGGTTCTTCTAATGCGCAGTTTACATGGAGTTAGGAAAGTAAATTTAATTTGGTCTTTTGTTTTACTAATATGGTCGGTGGATAAGGGAAATCGGGTAAATGCTTTTTAAAAAATTTAGTGTTAAGTAAAGTAATGAAAATATTTTAAAAATGTATTATGAAAATCAATCCACTTTAATTTTACCTTGTCGTGTGGGATTTATACGATTATTACTGGTGTGGAATTGGCCATTGAAGAGACATATTGAACAATTCGAAGGAGAAATAATTTTTTTCTTAGCTCAATCTTAGCTCAAATGGCTCATTTTACATCATGGCCATAATCCATAGAGCACGATATACTTACAGAGGGTGGATTGTTATTTATGGAGTTTTTATTCAATGCGAGGCAAATGCAATAATATCACGAGGCCGACTAATTTCCACTGAATTTTCTTTTGCAGGATTTTTATCTGAGACCTTTAAATTAAATACAAATTCATAAAATAAATGCCAATCCACTCTAATTTTACCGTGCCAAGTGGATTTGGATGAAAACCGTGAAATGGGTTTATGTATTAAAGATAAGAAAATTCATATTTATATTTATAAACATACTTAATTATATTGTATATTTTATATCCAATGACTTTTTTCTCATTATAACACTAATAATTCTGCTTATGTCTGAATATTTATTTCTTAAATCATTTAATATGTTCATATTTGTGATGTGGGTGAGATTCTATCGAAATGCTTCATCTCCAGGGCTCGTATACAAATATTTTATACGCCTACCTTAATATTTTTTATAAACCAACTTGTCTTACTTGCAGATGTATAAAGCAAATATATTAACAAACGATTTCTTCTAAGTGTTTCTAGTTTCCTTAAGAAAACACACTCCATATCTGTTGAAATATATGTCAATACTGCTTTATTTTAACTCATTAAGAACTGATTATTATTTTATAGTGTTTTCATTCAACATTCTACAGTCTATTCATTCGATATTTTATGTAATATTTATGAAAACCAGTCAAATATCTGAACGTTTCCGAGCCGAATTTTCATTTTCCAGACAATAAACCAGTTATTAACGAAGGGGTAACAAAAGCCATAGAAATCCTTTAATTTTGACAATAAATATTAATAAACGGTAAGCAAGCCACAAACTTTGTCAGCCATTTCGTACGGACTTTTGATTGATTAAGATTTAATCAAATTGTTAGACGCGAATTTGATATTTGTTATTCGGTAGCCGCAACAGCGTACGCGGTTTAAATAATTGAAGGGTTCAAAGCGTCTTTACATTAATGCTTTTATAAAGAGAGAGATGCCGTTGTATCCAATAATATTTCTCTTTAATATCACACACAAAACTGTGGTCGTGAATCGTGAGGTTTTATTTTCAAGTTTAATAATTAGAAAATATGGAAAGGTTAATAACGATAACATAAAAAAAAAAAAAATTAATGAAATGAAATTAATTAAAACCACGGCTTTTCACCCGTTTCATCATTTTTTCAAAAAAATATTTCAAATTTGATGCTTTTTATCAATAATTTGAGGAAAAGCATTTAAAATTATGCCAATTAAGACTGCGGTAAATAATTCCTTCGAGATGGGTAATGTAACATCTTGTTACATCAAGCAAAGATGGAATATTCTTAAGTTCAGACATTGAAAAAAATGCATGGAGGCATACTGCTCGATAATTCCATTTCTAATTTTAAATTTAAATTCATAAATTCACGGTTCATTTTACATGCGTGCGTTCCCCATCGCTGTCAATGACCGACTGAATCTGTTTCACTCAAACACTGGCGTCTCTGTCTTCCTTGTTACGAATTCTATCTTCGTGCTCTCTCTTTTACAGATGTATTGCTGTATTGGCGGACATTTATTCTTCTCGTAGCAAGTATAAATATTTTTTGCATTAAAATCAAGTATAGGTACACAAATTTTAATTTCCAAATCCGGTGTGAAAATTTCCGTTTGAAGATAACAAAAATACAATTTCATTATTTAAAAAAATAAGACTAGTGTGTAATATAGACTAGTGTGACATCACAGCTAAACAAGAGATACATATTGTTTCATCTTTTGATTTTTTTAAAGCATACAAAGTGAAAAATCTTGTCCAGATGTATGAATAGTATCGTTATATATGTGAAATATTGACATAGGAAATCGAGTGAAGATAAATCCACCTAGTGGTGTACTAGATATAGCGTTCGTCTACAGTATTAAAAATCTTGGGCTTAACTGCCGGCGGGGTCAACTCATAATATATTTAAAAAAATTGAGGTTTCCAATATTATTTTCAAAGTTCTCTCGTCTTGATCTTAATGGTTTGACTGACATCATTACTATGCGCTGCGACGCTATGACTTCCTAGACGATGACTTTCTTCTTTTGGGCTTAATCGGTTTGAATAGCGGCCGGCGGAGGGGTGGTGACGGTTCTGGCCCTCCCGATCGGACTTGTTTCTTCCGGTTAACTGACAAGCCAATGAACTACATACCCTATCGCCGTTTGAATCGGAAAAATAAGATTGAGGGTGACAGACAAATTGACTGAACATACTTAGGTTGCTTTGACGGCGATAGGGGCATTAAAGGAAGTAAATGTAAAATATTAAAAAAAAACGGGAATTTTTTGTAAACAAATAATTTAGGGAAAAAAAAATAACCGTTTATTTCATCAAAAAATAATGTTTTCGCCATGTGCGGCTCTGAAAAGAGGACGCAAGATCTTAAAAACGTATCTGGCTAAGTGGGTGGGGGAATGACAATATAATTTCAATGAATCAGTTTAAAATCCAGACTTAATTAAAAACAGTAAGAATTTTAGATTCTTTACTCAGTTTAATAGCTCTTGGGTTGAGAAATTGGAGATTTTCAGGGGTGCCCCGTAATATGGTGACTGATATTTGCAGAATTCTCGTCTTCGAGAGAATGCGCAGAATGGTTACTAAATTTGATATATTGTCAAAGCTGCCCAACGTCTCTGGATATGAACTGAACGTACGGTCCTTTCTCATCAAAGGGAAGTAGTGTTTAGAAGTAACCTTTCCAACCCGTGGTGTTGAAATTGTCAAACGAATCTACAGACAATCCTTTAACTGTGACTCGATTAAATTGATGCAGTAAATAGCCTTTAAATAAGCGGTTCTACATGGATGATAAAGGAGTTTATCTTTTTGTGACTCATAAAGATGTATAATATCCGACTTTGGCCCATCATGGGTTCCGTCAAACACACGGTGAAAGAGGCAGTGAAAGTAATATAGTTAAATGAAATAAAAATCATGATTTATGAAATTTAAATGAATAACCCGTTTATTGACAAAATCACTGTTTTTTGTACGAGTGAAACCGATAGGAAGATTCACGGACTTTAAAGTGGATTTTTAGGTGTGTGGAGGGAGTACTTTCATCGACAATCTTACTTTTATGTATTGAATGTTCAAGATTCTCTGCAGTCGGATTAGCAAAAGTGCCCTATGCACCGCTGAGCCAGGATAAGAAAATTATGATGATGAGAACAGAATATTTTATTGGTATGGGTTAGATTTTGACTTTTTTTTTTTACTTACTAGAAGAGGCCTTAAATTACTTTTTAAAGTTTCAAGAAAATAAAAACAATTCTCAGATAGATTTTATCAACAATGTTAATTTTAAGTTTATTTAAATCTTTATCGACTCATACTGGATATAAACCTCCAGTGCGTTTCACAAGATTAATAAACAAATATTTTCTCGAATATTAACGATATAGAGAAACTTTAACTAAGAGTAATATTACGAAAGCCTCGTCATTTACTGCTCGGTTGGTCTGTCATTTGCTAGTTTAAGCGATCACTTTAGAGAACGTAGAATTTTTACTATTATGATTATGTTTGAAAATCCATATTTTTTCTTTAATTCTTCCATCTGTTTATTTTTGAGATGTAAATGAACTTCATCAATATTCATTAAACGTTTTTTTTTTTTTTATTCGTACTTTCAGACAAGTTAAAACTTCAAAATTTAAATAAAGTTAAAATCAAGTTTAGACAAGTCGATTAAAATCGACAATATTTTGAGTATATCAAAATGTTTTTTAATTCACGGAACATTTCAATTAAAATTATTGAAATAGTCAAAAGTCTTCAGGGCTAAAATTTGGTCTATGATATTTCGCTTGAATGATAGTTTCACCAGCTATAATTACTTTGTAAACTTTAATATGATTACTCGACTTGTTTATATAATATTCAAAGTTAATTGACGTTGCGCCCTATCTGTTTAGAGAAACAGACATCTCAACAGAGAAGACGAAATTCTATGAGTAGAAAATTGGGTTAGGTTAGGTTAGGTTAGTTAACAAATAATTCTGCTATGACGATTTTTTAAACTCAATCATAATTGTTTTATTTGTTTTGCTTTTACAAATAAAATAAATGCCTTGACATCCACATTCCGCTCTCAAAAAGTTTTTAATTTTTGTTGAAAATGGTTTATTTATATTTATAGAAAAGAAAAAGATAAAATATATATATCCGGACTACGGGTAAGCATTGTATATCTCCGGGACAGACATGGCGTCCACTGAGCTAGCACTTGCTTTGCCTAATTTTCTCTCTTAATTCATATATGACATTGGAGTATTTGCCACCAGAGTTCTCAGATCCGAACTGTCATGGCGTCAATATTATGATTTTGAGAATTCTGTTTTCAAAATATTCTCTAAATTTTATCTGAAATATTAAAAAACTTACAAAGATGCTGTTGAAGGTGTTGGATTGAGGACAAAATATAGACGATCAGATTTACGACGAGACCAATAAATTGAAGCAAATATTTCCTCAATTCGTACAATCTGATTTTTCAGATTTACTACAGATTCAGCAATTAAAAAAAAAAACATTTTAGTTGAATTATTCATGTAAAGATAAAAAAAAACGACGACGTATCCCTAACTCTATGAGACCAAAAGCCTTGTGTTAGGTTATTTAATTGATTTTTTATCTCAATCCCTATCAGTTAAGCTTTCGAGGAACGCGTTATTTCTTTGATAAGGAATTTATAGATAAATGAGCAAAACTGTTCATCAGTCGACATAGTGAACTCAGAGTTTATTGTAAAGAATTATTTTATTATAATATGGCTTCAAGATTTTTTTTGAAAAAACCAGAGCAAACAAAGTTTAAAAAAAAAGAAATACAAAAAAATGAGGTAATCAAGATGGTTCATGTAGCACTGTTAAGGCTGTATTTTAATTTGTAATACTAATTTAATTTAAGTTAGGAAAATAAATTATTCCTCAAAATCAAGGTTTTTTTTTAAACAAGTAAAGCTTGTTTCCCGATATATCCCGGCCTGCCCTTTTTGATCAGTGGTCAAGACCATTTTTTCAGTATGTGACATTCACAATAATATTAGTGGTTTGTAGTTCGTGAATATTTTACATTTCTCAGAATAAGAGCTTTTTGACTGCTTTTTCATCATTCAACAAATAAAAAAATAGCATAGACCGAATACTACCGGTATGATAGATTTTTATCGGCAACGGAGTTTGGCATATTAATAAATGAACGTTTTATTCATACATTTATGGCAGGAAAAAAACTCATCCATTTTAATAACCCTTTGAGCTATGGAGACCGGTTTAATGTGAAAATGCTCTCATAAACGCCACCTGGCAAACCGCGGCCGATATATTGCATTACCGCTATTGTATTCTGAGCAAAAATTTATTTTGATCGGGCGACATAAATGATTTTTTTTATATCTGGTAAAATATTGGAATAAAAAAATTCAATTCTATACACATAATATAATAAAATAGAAGGTGAAAAATCAATATTAACTAAGTAGTTATAATAAAAGTAAATTCACTTTAACTTTTATCTACTTCTTCATCTATATTCTTTCAATACTTTCATCTGTTGATGTTTGTGAAGTTAAAGAGCTGAAACCTTTATTTATGCGGGTGAGATTCATCTAATTTAATTATTTCACCTACATGCTAGGCAACGCCTGAAAATGTATTTTTTTAAAATTTCTGTACTTTTTTATGGACTAGGTAGATTTATCAACAATATTTTGAGAAATCATTGAAGAAATAAAGATGTTCAAATATGGGCAGAATGGTGAATTTTACACAGTGTGTAAAATGGCTACTTAAACCAGCCATTGGCAGGTCATAAGCCCTGTAGATGCCTAGACTTCTATATTGCCTTCTCTCAAACGTTCTTCATCTCTGTTGTTATATGTTAATATAAACAGCTCCCCAGGGAGTTGAATCCAGTCCTTGTCTATAAAAATTTGGACAAACTCAAAATATTGTTTCTTATAATTTACTCAAATTTTACAGTTCTGGTAACAATTTTAAGTAACTCTCTATAAGTAAGTCCACGAGTTGTAAGTAACTCTCTATTAGTTTTTTTTAAACCTTTGATTTTGACATAGTTTACTTTTCAGTTAATAAAGGAATCAAATTTAGGATGTCAGATATTACAGAGGAAATGCCTAAGATACAAACATTTCAAATCTCTCTTAAAAGTTCTTCGTCACTCTTGTAATATCTACCGATTTTAATAAAAATTACCAGTGAGTTGAATCTATTTATTATTTTGTTGGATACTGTAAAAACGTTAGTAGTACTACGTGTAATTATAAGCAAGAAAAAGTAATACTTGGGTACATATTATTGCAAGTATTTGGAAAGGTAAAACGGTCGTTATTATTATATATTACAAATGATTTTAGTATACTATACAAGTCAAATAACAGAAAATACTACGATGACAGAGCTATTATATCTCAATGGCTGTTAGTTGATATTTTAAAATAGCTAAAAATTTTACGCGGTGACTTGAAAGAATGAATCGGTCTGGGCAGATTTTATGTAGAACAAGCTCCTCTGGGAGGTATAAACGTTGAAAATCTGTCGATGCTCTTTTCTGTTTCATAGAAAACGCAGGTGAAGATAACGATTACAGCCGCTGGGTAAGAACTGTAATGACTGTTATGTTCATTAGTTACTATGAATGTTTGCTATGTTACAATTTAAATTTACGCACTAATCAAAATGTAGCAACTTCTCCGTGGGTGCCATTTTTTTTTTCTTATGTAATTAGGTATTAACCGTCTTCGAGTGTGAATCGCGCGATTTCCTATAAGTTATTTGAGTGATCGACATTGTAATTTTGGATCTATGTACCGCACAACTGTTTATTATTTTAACGTACTCAAAGTTATTGTGTTGTTGCGTGTGTTTATTAAAATTTAAGTGCCCTGTTCAAACCAGCATCTCAGAGAGCCTGCCCGCGAAAAAATACAAACAATAAAGTTTGGACTCCAGTTTAAGGTGAGTGTTCGTTGTCATTTTGTGGTGGAGTTAAAAATATTGTTAATAACGCAATTCGCAAGATTATAAACTCACGAACCTGCGACCTATCAATTTTGCGCCAGCCGATTTTTCGGTAGGTGGCATGATAATTGACAAAACCATCTGGTCTAAAAAACCGATTTGTAATTTATCGAGTTAAGAAAACTTTGTTTTCATTTACATCATGTTGAATTACACATCCCACCCCAGAATTCAAACATGTTTTATTTCATAAAATGGTTCCGTTCAAGTTTATTTGTTTTATCACCGCCACCGCCATACATTATTTCTACTATTACAATCGGAAAAAAATATTTTCTTTTTTCAAAACAATCCGAAAATATCACCTCTTTTTAAAATACAAAAAAATGTTTATGTGGCGCGCTTACACAGCAAATATGCACCGTAGATACATTTCAGTTCGTAAGTTCCCTTTATGCGATGAAAGCCTTCGGGGGCTTATGCTGCACTCATTTTGTCTTTAAGATTGTGTTTGAATTTAGTCAACATACGAGAGAAAGTATTCTCGAATTGCGCACGCAACTGAAGTCAATTGGAAACCAGTCGACATTCAGAGTTAAATGCGACATGTGCTTTCAGCTGTCAAACATTATGCTCGCATGCCATCTTTAAAAAACGGGTGGTTTTACATGAAAAAAAAGAAATTAACCCTTAAAATAAATATTATGACCCGGTGTGTTGAAACTTGTAAGTGAATAAAAACAAAGTGTTTTTTTTTTTACTAAAAAATATCTCTAGTAGTAAAACTTATAATTAGAAATCAAACACTGATTTGAGTCTACTGAATACTTTATTTAATTTTTACAAATATAAACATATAAAAATAAAACTTCGTGACAATTGTTTCGCCTTATTAGGGCATTTTCAAACGAATGTGAAGATTATTTGGATTGATTGTCCTTATATAGTTATATAATTCAAGGTACTTAAGTAGAAAATAAAAATAATCTTATGAACTATTGCATGTACATTAATCATAATTGAGGGAAAAACCGATGGTTAAGGGTGAGGATAAGTGTTTAATAGGTAATGGGGAATTTAGGTATTTATATTTGAATTTCGGGGAAAATATAACAAAGTAAGTATATATTGACATACAAGTATGTATTGTGAGATAATTAATGAAGCCTTATAGTTTTGTAAATTTAGATAATTGTTGTCGAAAAAAATACAAATAATATTATAACAGGTTGCTGTTCATTTTAATTTTAAAACATGATTGAAATATTATGAGAAAATTTATATAAACATAAATGTATTATCATACAATATTTCTATTTTTAAGAATTTCTTATCAAAATATATCAATGCAATCGTAACATGATTCATCTATTAATTAATTACGCGTCATATAAGCGTGTACAAAAAGGAACAAAGTGAAGAATAACAGTCTATTTAAATATGTTTAATAGTGGTGAAGATATTAGGTTGGTTTGTTCATTTATTATTTTAAAATTAGGATTATTTAGATATTTATTGATTTCTAATTGTTCAAGTATATTAAGTTTACGCCCTTTGCTTTCAACGTGTAATGGGATTGGTTTATTTGAGATATGAATTTTATGATTATTTTCAATTAAGTGATTGGCAAATTGAGAATCTTGTTTTTTATTTTTAAAGGATCTTATGTGTTCTGAATATCTAGTTAAGAAAGAGCGCCCAGTTTGTCCCACGTAAACTGCATTACAGTCATTACATTCAAGTTTGTAGATACCGTTGTTTTTAAAAATATTTATCTTATCTTTTGAGTTTTTTAAAATAGCTCCATTATTATTATTTGTTTTGAAAGCTACGTTTATTTCATATTGTTTTAAAATATTGGAAATCTTTATTGAAATTGGACCTGAAAATTCTATGCAGGCGAACTTGTTCATTAATTGATTTTTGATATAAGGATATATTAAGTTAATATTATTTTTATATGTTTTTCCGTTTATTATTTTATCAATGGTTTTTTCACTAAATCCATTATTTTTGGCTATGATTTTAATTGTATTTAATTCTTTTTCGTATGAAATTTTATCTAGAGGTATGTTTATTAGTCTGTGTATCATAGAATGATATGCTGAGAGTTTATGAGACCATGGGTGCATAGATGCGGCGTGGATTGTAGTGTCTGTAAAAGTTGGTTTTCTAAATATTTCAAAAGTATGTTTATTGTTGTGTTTTCCTATTGTCAAATCTAAGAAATTTATTTTAATTTATTTTATTTTAATAAATTTTAATAAAATATTAATATTAATTTATTTTAATAAAATAATAAATGAACAAACCAACCTAATACCAACCTAACACCACTATTAAACATATTTAAATAGACTGTTATTCTTCACTTTGTTCCTTTTTGTACACGCTTATATGACGCGTAATTAATTAATAGATGAATCATGTTACGATTGCATTGATATATTTTGATAAGAAATTCTTAAAAATAGAAATATTGTATGATAATACATTTATGTTTATATAAATTTTCTCATAATATTTCAATCATGTTTTAAAATTAAAATGAACAGCAACCTGTTATAATATTATTGATATTTTTTTCGACAACAATTATCTAAATTTACAAAACTATAAGGCTTCATTAATTATCTCACAATACATACTTGTATGTCAATAAATACTTACTTTGTTATATTTTCCCCGAAATTCAAATATAAATACCTAAATTCCCCATTACCTATTAAACACTTATCCTCTCCCTTAACCATCGGTTTTTCCCTCAATTATGATTAATGTACATGCTACAGTTCATAAGATTATTTTTATTTTCTACTTAAGTACCTTGAATTATATAACTATATAAGGACATTCAATCCAAATAATCTTCACATTCGTTTGAAAATGCCCTAATAAAGCGAAACAATTGTCACGAAGTTTTATTTTTATATGTTTTTATTTGTAAAAATAAAATAAAGTATTTAGTAGACTCAAATCAGTGTTTGATTTCTAATTATCAGTTTAAATATGGAGTTCTACAAAATAAACACCAAATCAATCAATATATATCTCTAGTAGTATCTAGAAGTGTGTTGTTATACAAATAAAATCTAAACAATAATGGATTTAGGGGAGTATGTATATTGAATTGGAATACATTGTTTAATTGATAAGATTAAGAAAGGGTCTCTGAGATAATTTTGTCATGTGGAACGAATGGATGACAAAATAATGGTATAACATGTATATATGGTGAAAATGAACGGTAAAGTGGGCCGAAAATGACCAAAAAAGACGTAGAATGATCAGATACTTGCTATTAATTGATATATTGCGCCTGCGTTTCAAAACGCGCCTGCCATTTCACTACAAGACGACATACAAAAATATAATACCTGAAGGAGCAAGTATGACAAGAGACAATGAGAAGATGGTGAAAAAATATCAAAGTTTAAATGTGACAGTTATCATAGAAATATCAATATATTTTGGTTAACATTTAATGTGTCAGAAGTGCTCGATAAATCCATATATTTAAGTACAAGTTTAAGTTTGACTGTAGTCATACATAGATAATTCCATATATATATTATCTAAGCACTTATTTGTTAATGTTGCCACTTTCGTATTCTTCTTCAAAATTATTTTATTTTAAATCTTGAAGTCGGGCACAAAAACATATTTTAAGTGTATCATCGTAGTATTTTCGAGAAAACCAACTCGACAACGCAATCGAGACAACCACTCGACAATAGTCGTGTGGGTGACATGATATAACGTCTTTCATGCATCAGGCCCAGGGTCCTTCATTTGTTTGTTTCGTTGTGGAAAAACAATATTGTTGGTGGGAATCGTCAGCAGAATGGCGGTGGTATATAGTAATGATCCTATTTATTATGTTCTTGCACTGAATAGCGCCCCAGTGGAGTACAATGTTGGAGATCTATAACGGGAATGGGTACCCATAAATGAGTGTAAAGATATCGTGAGGTAACTCATCTATTATCGTGGTGTTATGATGAAATAAACTTAATTATTTATTTTAAAAGCATCAACTATTTGTCAAACATTTTATTAAATGTAAATATGTAATTACTCAAACTGTTTCGGGCATATCGAAATAAAAACAGGAAATAATAAATATATAAATATATGAAAATGCAAATAATCTTGAAACTATGGGCACCGTATAATTCAAGCGACCTTCATTTATTTGAGATTTGAAACAACATAATTATTTTTTTATTAAATAGTTTATTGTACATGCCTAAAGTTTATTCTACTCTTATTTAAGTCGTATATTCCCTTTGGCCGCTTTATGGCCGTAAATGACAGCTATACCCGTTAGTCGAAAAGACATTGGTAGTTAAAAAATGGCTATAGCCCGTGTAAAACTGAAGCAATTATACTGTCCGTAAAAAACTGTATGTAAATAAGATTTACCTCCTTTATTCAATTGATAAGTTTTGTAATTTTTTAATATTGTTTTTATTGATTTTAATTGCTTAAGAGTCTTTTAATGAAAAAAAACGTAATTAAAAGGTTTCAGTTTAAAAACAGGATATTTTGTGCTTGTCAAGACGTAAAACAATGAACCTTTATGGATTATAAAACAGTGAAATAATAAAATCAATAAAATAACAAAAAAAATGACACTAAGCGGTATATTAATAAAAAAAATGGCACGGGAATAGGAGATAACGTGAACAAATGTAGCAAACGGCTATCACACCCTGTAGTATAGCATAAAGGCTCCTGATGGTGACAGTTTCCTTCATCGAACCACATTCGATACATCATGACGAAAGGCGGGAAGAAAGCCCATTTACAAAATCACCAGACAAATGTTCCGAGATATCGAAAGAGCGTGTCGCGGGATACGTGATGCTTCAACATCTTATCAGACACATAAGGGCTTCAACCCCTAAGAAAAATAGCGTCATATTCATTTTTGTTAGCTTAATAGGGATCAAAATCCTTTGTAAGAATGAAAGGAAGTATAATTATTTTAATGTTTCATATTATCATTTTCCAGAATTTTGACGTTCAAACATCGCTTAACCTTTACCCTTTCCCGGTTTCCAACACGATTATTTACGTTTTAAAAGTAAAAGCCCCAAAATTAAAATACTTAAGTTAATCAAAATAAATTAAATGTTTCTTTTCCAAAAAAAATTATAACCTTTATTATATTTGCAAGTGTTGGTCGTAGGAGGCAAAATTAGCCGTTCACAATAAAATCTAGGTGCCGACCCATATGTACGGAAGCAAGGTATGGAATCGGAAAAACAAGGATGAAAGTTGTCTAAATGTTGTCGAAATGCGATCTTTCGGAAAAATACGTGGTAAAACTAAGAACGAAAGGTGCGCAAATGCCTTGATCTGTGTAAGTATTATTCACACATTAAAAAAGCTGTGCTGCGTTGGTTTTGACATGTAGAGCGAATGGACCGCAAAATAACGACTAAAAGATTTACGATGCGAATATTGATGGATACAGAGGACGAAAAAGACCAATAGAGACATGACACGACCAAATTTAACAAATACTTATAAAAAGAGAAGTAAAAAGTTGTAATAATCGCCGTGCATGCATTGGAAGATGTATAAATGTAAAGAAAGCGAAGTCGGTATTCAGACAGAGTGACTAGGTATTCTATCTTCTCTGCCTACCCCGACGGGGAAACAAAGTGATGGTTTGTTTGTTGTTTTATTTTTAATCAACCAAATTCCATAAAACTAATTATTTTAATTAAATCAAATAAAAAAAACGATTACAATTTAACTTTTTTTTATATATGGAATAAGGTTCAATTCAGAGTAGTGCGACATAACGTGTCACTGTTGAAGCTTTAACACGCGCACGTGAAAACCTCTACAAAATAAAATATTACGAACTATAAAAAGATATTACGATTTAATAGGGAAGTATGAGAATAAAGAAAAAGATAAAAATTGGTTTAAATAAAATCTGGATGTGTACTTACCCGGCATTTTCAAGAGAATTGATTTATTCCAAGCCAACTATAAGTAAAATAAAATAAAAAGTGTTTCTCAACTTTCGTAATTTCTTAAGTCTAAAAAAAAGATAAAAAAATAAATAAAATAGAATACGATCTAGTAAATTTGATATTTCATTACAAAACTATAAAACTGAAAAGCTATAGAAAAAAAAACTGTCGAGCAAAGTTACGTCACATTGAATAAAAGCCTTTGAAAAATATAATTAAAACTGATTTTTGAGTTAGTGTATTTCCAGAACATTTAAGTTTGTAAGTGAAAATTCTTGATGGAAGTTCATTGTAATTTATTACATAAATAAAATATGAGTGATACTTTAATCTACAAATTTGGAATATTCAGTAACCGGTTTCGCTGGTTTCACCGGACCACCACTGGTTGACCAGTCTCGAAGATGTCGCGAAAGCGATGAAACCAGTCACTGGATATTCCAAATTTGTGGATTAAGTATCACTCGTTTTTTATTTATCTAATTAATTAATGTATTTCCTTTTCACAAAGTGTCGGCTACCAAATAAGATTATGTTATTTTATTAGAATATGTTGCGTCAAAATGAAATTTTAATTTCTAAAAATAAAATTGCATAATAAAGCCATTTTGAAACGGTGGACCAGCAGACACTTAAATGTAATAGCTAAAACGTTTAGGTTTGATTTCCGGTAATTACAATATATTAATATGATATCCTCGAGCTTAGGTGTTTGATTTTAGAAATCACCAATGAAAAAAATCATTGTTACCCGTTGGTCCAGAAAATAATCAAGAAAATGCTTTCTAAAATAAATTTGAGAAACACCGCTTTAAAGACGGCAGTAATGTCCGCTGTAACAAGATTCCCAAAGGTATTTCATAATCCAGTTTGATTTGGCCATATTTAATTTATTGGGCAGCCATTGTGAAGGAGTATCGCAGCTTCGTATGCGCGGAATATGACGGTACATTACCTTAGGTAATAACATTCCTCCAAATTTATCGTACAAATAGTAATTTAACATTTACGACGAGGCTTTGGCAGCACACAGGGAGATAAATTCGTAGGAACATTGGGAGCAAATCCGCCCGCCGCGCCGCCCACCGTCGTGGGCGCGGCGTCTTTATTTCTTTATGCTCTCTCATAAAACATGGAACGATTTCCTTCCTTTGTACTGCGGGTGCGTAAAATATTACTACAATTTTACTTTTTACAAGCGTTATATTAGTTACAAATCCTCGAAAGTCAATATTGTATCGAACCGGGAATTGAGAAACATACAAATACATTTTAAAAGCATCATTTTATCAGGTTTTAATTCAAATTTCACGATGAAATTACCAATCCAATCCTCGCGTTTTTTTAAGAAAAAACCCACTAAGCCTCTAATTTAAGGCTTGTCAGCAGGTGGAAAAGAGAGAACATGGAAGGAAGGTATGAAAAATACATCACAACACCCAGACCAACTGAGAGAAAAACCTTTCTTGAATATTTTTCTTGCAGCTGGCGGGAATCGAACCCGCGGCGCCAGTTTCACAGTAGCCGTTTAACCAACTGCGGTACGGCGCCTGTCTAAGATTTCTGGTCTAAAAGATTCCAGGTTCGATTCTCTACATGGTTGACATGAAATATTTATAGAAAAAGGTGTTTTTGCATTAAAAATATTTCATAGCCTCTGGGCTGGCACTTGTGTAAAACTGATCACCTTACCTTCATTAGCAAATGAAAGATCAAGACACGTTACGATAGGTGTTCCAATGCAGCGTTCTATGCATCATAAGGTGCGGAAATATATGATGGAGTGATATGTTGTCCGCATGAGGCGAGATATTTCCTCATGTTGGAGAGGGTTAAAAAAAATAATTCTGAAATGTTTCTACATAAGAGAGTATGGTAGTTACCCGTGGCTCTATCGCACTGCATTCCTTAAAGGCATCGAGAACTCGGCCGTTTTAGAGAATATCGATGTTGCTGATGGTTATCTTCGACAGCGTCAGCAGATACTGTTTTACCTATCGGCTTTCAGAACCAACATGCCTCTTGTTATGCCGATTGGAAGAGCAGTCAGGTAGCTGAACATTATCAGTTGGGAGATTGACATCTTTCATATCAGTGAAACTATGTTTAAGAGGCAAATACCCTTGCTATTGGCTAGTGTTATAACTTAATAATGACGCACCATCGCTCGAGGGTTCCTGGTTTGATATGCTGTCCCAATATAACAGCTTAAATATTTTATGCTATTTGAAATGTTAGTTTGGTAAACCAAATGAATAAGATTTTTTTATATTTAAATTATTTATTGACAATTCTTGATTTGTATTCAAAAAGGAATGACGATCACTTATCTTAAGATATCAAATACGCGGTCTCACATTTATTTGTGGTCTTTTGACTTTATTTTTTAAATCTGACCATTTATTTATTAACAATTCAATTTATGATGCAAAAACTTATATTTACACATGGAATCACATCAATAATTGACAATAAATAATGTAAATGAAATAATTCAATTAATATTTACATTTGAGACAAAAGTTATAACTCCACGAGACTCATGTTTAGAGTTAAGTTGGAACGAATTAAATACTTATGTTATATTGTAAAACAACAGCACTATACAAAACAAGAAAATACTGCGGAAATATCACATACTACGAATGACGATAAAAATATATGAAAGTGATAGAGAAAAAATCTTATTTCCAAAATTAATATGGATATGTAGAGAAATGTTTTCATTCACAACTTAAAACATACATGTTTGGCCTTGATAATTGGGACGTCAAGATTCGTGACGATATTCTATTTAAATTTAAACGATCATAAACAAACTTCAAAAATTACTCGAATCGTGACGTAATAGGGTAGTCGCCAATGCGATTTTCGCCGTTTTCACGGGAATTTAAAACTATGAAATACAAAAAATTATTTAATATTTTTAACGCTACTAATAAGTAGTAAAAAAAAAGTCTATTTTTTCGAAGCCCTTAATATATATTTTTTTTAAAAGTGCTTTTTTTCCTATTATAATAAAAAAACAAAGACAAGCATTTGATTAACACAAAACAAAGTCAAATACTTGGAAAATCATCAAGGGGTATTCAACTCTCCTTACCCCCAAGGAAAATTAAGTCCTGAACCCCTCTCTCGAAAACTGGGTTTCTCCTAAAGAGCTTATATACCAACAGTATTTTGAGTTTGTCCAAATTTTCGTAGACAAGGACTGGCTTCAACTCCCTGGGGAGCTGTTTATATTAACATATTACAACAGATATGAAGAACATTAAAGGGAAGTTAATATAGAAGTCTAGGCATCTACAAGGCTTACGACCTATCAATGGCTGGTTAAAGTAGCCACTTTACACACTGTGTAATAGTCACCATTCTGCCCATATTTGAACATCTATATTCCTTCAATTCATTTATCTGTTGATGTTTGAGAGCTGAAGAGCTGAAACCTTTATTTATGCGGGTGAGATTCATCTGAATTATTTCACCTACATACTAGGCTGGTTTAAGTGGCCACTTTACAGTGTGTAAAGTGGCCACTTAAATCAGCCGTTGACAGGTTATAAGCCCTGTAGATGCCTAGACTTATATATTAACTTCCCTTTAATGTTCTTCATCTCTGTTGTAAGAGCTTATATAAAATAAAAATATTAAACACTCTCGTTGAGATAAAGGAGAGGTGTCTCTGAGTAAAAGTCTCTGAGTTTTGAGCATTATATAATTATATAATTTTACGTACTTACCTAACGTATGGTGTTATTGAAGTCCTGGGTTCTATTCCTGAAAAGGCTAATATAAATACACTCATTTGACTTATAAATTTTTTTTACTATCATATCAATTCATAGTGTCCATGAAATGGCTTTTAAAAAGTACTTTCACCTTGTTTACTGGCACAAAATTCTTCTTTGTTCGTTCAAACCTAATTACAGTTCTGTTAGTGAAATAAAAATATAGCCCCAGACGAGCGTTTTCATCTCGATAGCTACTCTCAGGTAAAAATAATGAAAAATAATATCGAATGGGGATAAGTGGGCCTCTTAGTGTAGTGGTTGGCACATTTGCTCACCATTCTTGAGGTAACGGTCAATTCCTGGCAAGGTTAAGGTAAAATATTTGTTTTAATGGTGGTTTAACACTGATATTCTACTGCCCTAAGACTAGAGCGACAGTGAAAGGGACTTTGAAAGTTGTAAATGTAAATATATTTTCGCGCTTTTCCTTTCTGAATTTGGTAAGAAAAGGAAGAAATATAATCAATATGTTTTGAATCTGAAGGAAGACATTTAGCTTTTAAAACGGATTTTGGTATACGGAAGATGCTTTCAAATATCCTTAGACTGGTGCCTGTAGCGTAAGACTGATGTTCAACTTATCTTCCATGTAACAAACATGATCGATAAAGGCTGAGATTGGAGTATTAACGTAGTGTCCTATGCGCCAGTAGATGCGAACAAGAAAATGATGAATGTAAATAATAAAAAAAAAGTTTTTGGAAATAAAAAAAAACTATGAATTTAAAATTATTCGTTTATTTGATTGTTACAATTTACAATGATTGATTTTTCCGTAAATGTGTTCTCTAAAAAATGGATCTCATTCGGGACATGAATAAATGCAATTCGCATAAATACATTTTCTGTTCGCACAAAGGTAGGATTACATTAAAGTGTTGTGTTGTGTTGTGTTGAAGTGTGGTCTGTCGTGATAGCGAGATAAGGTATAATTAAATGTCGAGTTGTGGAGTTGCATGGTGTTTTGGGGGCTCATCTGTTGTTTATATGAATCATTACTCGTGCTTCATACTACCGTAGCTGTGATCAGTCACTCAATGTGTTGAGGGGACTTTTTTGGAAACATTATGTCCTGGTGTGTTGTGACGCGCTATGACCCCCCTCCATCACTCTGGCGCAGACTAAAAATCACATGACACAGCTCCACAACACGACATAATGAGGAACTTCAGCCCTACAGGAAATTGGATACAAAATATGTTTTCTTGCGCGCGGTAAAAATTAAAGCATTAAATTGTACCGCAAAATATCTAGAAAATGTAGGAAAAAAAAAAAAAAAAACACTACTTTGATTGACGTCACTGGTTCATGTAAACCAACCAATGATGTGAGAGCTGTAAAAGATATCCGGTTGGCTTACCGTACACGAATCAATGGGAAGAACTAACAGAGAACAACCTCTGGCGTCACACGCGGAGTTATTTCAGAAATACAAAACTTTTAAAAATCATAGCGCTGGTTATACGTTATGTAAAAAATATTTTTTTTTCTTAGTTTAATAGTATATTAATAAATAAAAAAAATAAAAAAAGATACTGAAGTTCTTCATTGTGTTCTGCCCAAAGAAATTACATTGTTTCACAAATTATTACTCAATTGGACGGGTTATTTTAACACGTGTGAAAAAACTCCTTCGTATCACTGCATTGTCACCCGAGGTTACCTTAGGTTAACCTTAGGTAACCTGAGGTTTGCGTACCATGCGAGAGGTCTCAGGTTCGATTTCCGACATGGTTGATGTGAAATATTTATTCAAAAAGGTGTTTTAACACTATAATATTTTATAGCCCCTGGACTTGAAGCGTAGAGGAGATCGTATTTTCTTCATTTATTTTTTTTTTATAAAGAAACGCTGCGATTGTCGTACCGATGCAGTGGCGTATGCACCATAAGGTTCAGAAAGGGAATTAAGAAGAAGAGAAACCCAAAGTTAGGAAATGATCACCTGATATATATATGTCTTGCTTAGTGATCTAATTAGATTACATATTTTTCTCCAAAATAAATGTTTTCTATATTTGTCTCAGGGTACTTGATATACTGTCATTTTCAGAGATCCTTATAATATTTTAATTAAAATTATTAAATAAACCTAAAAATTATTTATTTCTTATGTGTTAAGGTTTACTTGAAAATAACGAAAAATCACGGTAATATTTTTAGTAGTTGCCGAGATATTGGTTACCATAAAAAAGTGCAATTTACGATAATAATATTTATATTTAATAAATATTTCTAGAACATTCTAAAAATGTGAAATAGGTCTTGAGATTACTCATAGTTTTGTTAAACATGAAAGTAACTTCTTGTCAGAAAATAATAATGTAACGAGAATTTATTTCAAAATCTTCGTGGCTTTTTCCACAAAATACTTGAACTTAAAAGATATGGATATATAGGATAGTCGCTTCTCTCGAAAGCTTAGAAAATGCGTCAAAAAGCCGCACGGAATCCATTACAGAACAAAAACAACATTTTATGAATCCGAACACGGCTCTATTCACCGACACAAGGGAAGCTCGGCTCGCTGGACGATAACACGGGACCACCACTACACGCACATCACCAGACTTATGGGATATAGCTAAAATAATAGGATGAAAATAACAGAAAGCCAAAGCCCCGAAGATAAATGGTTGTTTTTTGTCCACGAACTCGGGTAAAGGTAATGAAGAAGAAAGTATTATACAAATACTTTGAGATATTATTCTCCCAACTTAAGCAAATAAATTATCTCTAACTGGGGTCTTTAATCCAGAAGTTACTTAGTAACTTATCAACATTTTCACTATAAGCCCCCGAATAATTGCAATAAATTTATTTTACTGCATTTTTCAAAAAAACATATTCTTGTTTTATCTAACTGAATAACGCATAAACTAAAACTTGCATGTTGACTAATTAACTGGTATTCAGTTTAAACAATCACTTTTGTGCTATGAATGTTGACTTATTATTCTTTTAATTTATCGGTTAAATAAATAATAACGAAATACATGTCCTAAACACAATATTTGAATTTAACTAAGTACAAACATAAATACAATAAAACCAAATGTGTCAAGCAATAAGGTGATTTTTTGTGTAACACGTCAAAAATAATAAACTGCGTAGAATTTGAAACTGCGGTGTGTTTATTTATTTATTAAATTGTTTGCATTAATTTGCTTTATTTTGCAATTCTGCCCTCTTATCAAAACATGAAAAAACAATAAAACCAAAATAGGCATGACCCATAAGATTCCACATAAAAATGAAAAGATTATTCTTCTATTATATTATATTTGACTAGAAGAAGGTAACTTACCAGATTAAATTCTCATTTGAGCTCTAAATTTTTATGGATGCTCACAATTTATTTTGTTGATCATGATTTAATTCAAATTTTTGGTTCAAATTATTGTTAATGTAGAAAAATATTTTTAGTGACATTTATTAACTTTACAGCTTTGATCAAAATTATTATTGATGCTAGACGCGTATTTTTTAATTGTTATTTTATTCACAATATTGTTTTTTTCTATTAATTATACCTATACCGATATTATTAATAAAAATGTTGTACTTTATATTAACTCTAATTAATGGATATCTTTATATTTAAGAAATAAGTAAAGTTTTGATTATTATCATAATTGCTATTGTAGTTTTGAATAAGTAATGAAAAAAAATAATATCGCATTAAACTATTCTTTCTAAGGTTTATTGTTCTATGTATAAATACGTATTATAACATTCGGTGGCTTATTGCCAAGTAGCGATTTCTTCAAATCTACCAATAAAATAAAAGTTTTCATTTTTATATCTTTTTATTAAAAAAGTTTTCGAAAAAGCAGTAAATAAAATAGATAAAATAAAACAAAAATAGAATTA
Organism: Micrasema longulum; assembly: GCF_059751315.1. Classification (NCBI taxonomy): domain Eukaryota; kingdom Metazoa; phylum Arthropoda; class Insecta; order Trichoptera; family Brachycentridae; genus Micrasema; species Micrasema longulum. Next base: position 28,635 of record NW_028279621.1, read on the forward strand.
GCGACATGTTGATAAAAATGGACAAATACCGATACGAGTTTCCAATGGGAAAAAGGGAATAAAGGAAGACGTTGGAAGAAATACCTACATTTCCGCTCAATCCTAGTTAAAACTCGTAAAAAACCTTGGGTAAATCCAATAAAAATGTTCTTCTTGTATTGAAATAAATACACCGTAAAATAGGTACGGTTTAATATGATACGATAATACTTTATTTTTTTCTATATTTTTTAATATTTCAATTTCAGACAACCTTTTGTATTGAAATTTTGATTTATGTAATGTTTACACTTTAGCTAAATGTGCCGTTACTTTATTTTTTTAGTTAGCAGCGCTCATATTTTTTTGCATTCACTTACATACTCGTAGTTATTTTCGGAGCGCACAGGAATCCACGTAGAGAATGAACTAAAATACTTATAGAATACGTAATTGATTTCCTTGTTTAAATACCTCTTATAAATCATCAGTAGTATGTAAGCTTGTACAATTCAACTTAAAAACATAATTAACGTTTTTTGACTTTAAAAAGTTGTTTTTCATATGACTAATAAAAAAATCGAAGAATTCGGGTGAAGGACAACAGTATATTTATTATGGTTTTTAATCATGGCAACTTAACTTATCCTAAAGAGGTGGTATTAAACCCTCGTGTGGCTATGATGCCCATAAATCTACATATAATATGAATATAGATGAAGAATATAATATATTTTTGTGCACACTTAAGTTTCACTTGCTGTTTTCAATAAGTTTTGACTTTTTTTTAGAATGTATTTTCTTCCTCACGATTTTCAACAGGTATTAAATTAAATAGTTCTGGTACTACAATCCCCATTGTTCTATCTCCATAGTAGTTCTTCGGTCGTGGCACCGTCAGCTGCTGTGCCGATACTTGTCGGGTCACGATCTGGTGGGTTACTTTGGATTTAAAAGTGCAATCGAGGTAATGATCTGTCATTATCTTATACTGACACTGTTTGTTAATAGGCAAAACGTTACATAATCAAAAAATATTTTATTATTGTCTTTTGCCTCAATATTTATTTTTACAGGTATGATAATTTTTAAAATTTGTACATATAATCCTTTTAATCAACTTATGTTATTCAAGTAGAAAGGACCTGCCTCACTTGCATGGAAGTTCGGTAAAAGTTTTAATAATGGCCCCAAATATGTCTACACGTGCTGATAGGTCAACCAATAAAAGTAGTAAGGCGATAATATTTCACGAAGAACATTATTCTTAAGAAGACATCGCCAACAGGTTGGGTGGGGGCGCTGGCGCTCAAAGTTTGCTGTGAGGAAAATCTTTCATCGGTACAAAACAACTGGATCCGTGAAGACTGCCTAAAAACCGAAAAAACCTTGAAATTAATGGATTAAGGTATTTGCAGAGTCTGCTGCCTATTTTTACAAGACCGTCATCGTCATCGACATCTACATCTAAATACATTAACGCCATCTTGAAGATGTTAGGAGTATACTCTGCTAACTGATCGATCAGGATAAAACTTTGTGAAAATGGTTTGCATGCGAGAATTTATTGAGAATCAATATTTGAATCAAAATCAAAACAGACTCATCTGGACTGGGCTATAAAATGCAGAAATTGGACAAAAGATAACTGAGCCAAAGTAATTTGGAGGGACGAAACTAGAATCTGCAACTTTGGAAGTCATGGCGTCTGACTTGTTCGTCATCGACAGGTAGAAGATTTGTTTTCTGAATTCACCACGGCCATCATGAAGCGCCCCGTGAGTTTCATGGTGAGAGCCAGCATGGCAAGGCATGGTGTTGGATGTCTGACACTCATTAAAGGTATCAACGTCAAATACCAAGAAGTGGTCTTGGAACCAAAACTGCTGCCCACTATCGGTGATTTGTTTGAAGGAGACTCAGAGCAGTTATGTTATCTTTCAGCATGATATGATGAAGCGCTATATCACACCGCAAAAAACAACCATAAGTGGCTCAGTGACCATTGTATCACTGTTCTGCCGTAGCCTGACAATAGTCCTGACCTCAATTCCAACGAAAAATTGTGATTAAAATTAACAGTGCTGGTGTCTCGTCGGAATCCAAGAAATAAAAAAGAATTGATCGAGGCCATCATCCACTCGTGTTTCAAAACTATCAAACTTGAAGATTTCCGGCGTTTAGTATGAATACAAATCCTCGAAGAATCGTGGCAGTAATTACATTTAACAGATACACGACAAAATATTAGAAATTTACAGTTTTGCCGAATGTCGTGCATTTTACTAAAATTTTGTAATAAACCATTCTGGCAACATAAATGTGTTACTTATTTATTCTGTTTGAAGTAAATAAATAAATGTTGACGTAACATGTCAATATGTCAAGCATGCCAATATGTCATAGAATATTTGAGAATCGCAAATATATGGATTTACCATATCAGAACAGATATTTCCAAAATGATTACAATTAAATCACAATTTAAGCAAAAATTTTCACGATTAACGCCACTAGTGGTATATATACTTGTGTTAATTTTTTTTTTTTAACACTTTGAGCACTGGCCGAATACACATAGAATTTACCTTGAGCCCCGCCCATTTTTGTGAAATTGTATGCTTTGTGAAAGGTTTCTTAAAAGAGTTATAATTATAAAAATACTGGGTTAAATCAATTGAAACTGCTCATATTTATTTAAAACATTCAATAAATCATTTGAGTTCGATAGTTTTGCTAACATTGGCCTTTATGGAGAGCCACATTGCAATGTTTGCACCTATACAGGGTCTCACTCCTTTTTTGTGCTTTGTATCCCGGAACCGGGTAAACGCGTGAATATAATAACCACGCATTGTGTCCCAGGCCCGTGTTTTCACGTATTGTTATGGTTGGATAATTTATATGGCGCCATTTTTGTGAAAATCACCTCAAGGTGATTAACAACAGCGAAAAAGTACCAATTAAAGTCATTAGATATCAATAAAATGCACTTTTATGGACAGCTGGTAAACCACGTGAAAACACGGAACCGGACACAACGCGTGGTTATATAATCACGTGTTTACACGGCTCCGGGATACAAAGTTTTAAATTCCTGTATTTCACAATATGTTGTCTTTTGCTTAGTTACTCGGCGTTTACAGAGATATTTTTTGGCAGTTTTTTAAGAATTAAATGTAAATTTTAGGTACTCTATTATACGTAGGTATGCATAAATCTATATCGTATAGTTCAACGCTCCTTTTTTTAATTTTTTTTATTTATTTATTCACACTCTTTATCAAAATACAATTCCATATTCACTTTGCCCAGCTAACAAGGGTACATACCCCGTTCCAAGCTAGGCAATTACATTTTAATATATTATAATACTTAACAAATTAATATAGAGCACAGACAAACAAAATATAAACTTATTCGGATACACATTTTGATTCATATACATACAGACATACACATATATACACACATGTAAATATAAATATACACATATATACATATGTACATACACGCACACGTACATACACCCATGCGCATACACATACATACATTCATAAAAACATAGACAATTTATTTATGCGAAACTTCATGGTTGTCATCTATAAATATATATTTTTTAAATTATTCTTTATTTTTTATATTTTATTTTTGACATCCAGTAAGGTTCTCCAATCCGTGGCATGCATCAACTTTTCTGACTCCCTACGACCAATGTCATGAAAGAGCGAGGTCAACACCTTCCGTAACTTGACAACACTCCCGTCTTTCCACGATTCTGGCAAAAGGTTATGGACCTTTTTGCCTACGTTATAGTGTTGTCTCGATGCCAGAACAGTGTTGACCCCTTCACTTAGTATCAGATCCCTATTAGAGTATCTTGTGTTATGGTTGTGGTTCACGCTTGGGTAAATGTCTCTCTTTATGTGTGTAACCACTACCGTTCTCAATATATACTGTTGAATAATATTCAGTACTCTGAATTCTTTGAAGAGCAAGTCACTTGGATAGCGAAATGTTTTTTTTAAGATGACTCGGATTAAAGATTTCTGTGCAATTGCTACAGGTTCTTTACTTAGAATCATAGGATAAAAAAGAACTCGTCCTCATTGGTCGTATTTTTAGATCGTAAAAATTCTAATTAGGAATGACTTGGCTCGTTATTTCCTTAAAGTAGGTCTGTGAATACCACCCCCCCCCCACAAGCTACTGCGACCAAAGTTTGAAGTTCGAGAAATTCCTTGTGTTAAATCCGTAACTGTTTTGAAACTGAACAATATTAATTAAGGTTTTTAAGAGCAATGTTCAACATTGAAAGCATTGTAAGGATATGATAAAAAAGGGGTGATGTATTTCTGTATTTAATCTTCTTAGTAAATTCTTTATACATTTTTCGAACCCCAGAAGAACTTAACAACAACAACAACAAATCGATAGAAGGCCATAACACTCTATCTTGGCATACAGACCTCGCTTCCTCTACATTCATACATCTTCTCATGCACGCACTCCGATTATTCCTACTTTTGACATGTCCATCTTCAAGTATTTGATGAACTTGATCGTGCCATGTCTTTCTCGGTCTTCCTCGTTTTCTGCATCCATCAACATTTGCATCGTAGATCCTTTTAGCCATTTTTTCGCTGTCCATTCGCTCTACATGTCCAAACCAACGCAGCACCCCTTTCTTGATTCTGTTAATAATGCATGTCTCAGCCTTACACACTTCACGGATCTCGACATTTGTGCACCTATTATACATCGTTTTACCACACATTCGCGAGGGATTGCATTTCGACAGCATTCAACCTACTTTCTTCATTATTTTTTCAATTCCATACTTCGCTCCCATACATTAGAGTTGGAACTAGAACTCTGTTGTGAACTGCTAGTTTAGCCTCCTGCGATAAACATTTGTTTGCCAAAGTAGAGTTTCAAAGTAGAATTCTGCTATAAATCTTTCTAACAGAGCTCAAAAAGCTGATAGCTCTTTAATTTCCGCAGTCCACCCTAGAGCCTTTTAGAACTTAAGTGTCAAAAACTTTCGTTCAGGATTCAGGTTCTTTTTCACACACAACTTTTTTCATTATCTGCCCGAAAAAAATCATTTGAATCTTGCATACTTCAATAGTATTCTCGTATCTCATAAAAAACTAATAGAAACATTAAAAAGTATCGGTTTAGACGGAAAATTCTTTTAACAGAAGTAAACACTTAGTACCAAAGCCGAAACGGAAAGAAAATTGACATAACCCATGGAACCGTTTTATGTCCATTATTATTGATTATTCACGCTAATGAAATATTCAGTTCAAATTGAAGTAGCCAAGTTTTGTCATCAGAAGATACTGTCATATTTGTACATTGTTTACAAATGGCTCTAATGTATGTTGATTATGCACGATTATCATATGTTAGAGCAGGGACGAAGGAGCATATGAAGCAAGTGAGGCTGAGCCTCACTAAAAAATCATTGCTATTCACCAGAAACTAATATGTATTTTGATTCGCATTATATCAACACATTATGAAGATAAAAGACTAGCAACCAATATAAAAATGCTCAAAGATGCCTACATACATGGTTCGTACTGTGTTATTTACTAAAGGTACCTACTTAACATTTACGCATCTTATACTTATCCTTAAAATATGAGCTTTACTAGAAATTTGGTATCAAAGACGCCACTGTTTTAGAGCCATTATCTCTGGAAGATTTCTTTGAACATCATTCAGATAAGCTATTTAAAAAATATTACGACATTATTATCGTGGCTGTATTTGTTGCATCTTCCCACCTTAGGGGTGCGATTCTAAACCGCTTTCGTGGTACAAGAGAAAAGTTTTTCTCGTGTATTTTGGATGTAAATACACGAGATAATACGGCCTTGAGAGCGTTTGGAATACCACCCAAGGAAGGAGTTATGACTCTCGAATAAATGATCTTACTGTATTTTGTTATGTCGTGGCTGAATTAGTTACATTTCAAGTTTATTTGGATTTATCAACGTCTTTTATGATTTCAAATTGTCGTTACAGAGATAATTGTTCAAAAATCATTTATTTTCATACATAACTCCTGAAAATCTATTGGAATATTTTCTTGAGTGATAGTTAAGTAAATTAATTCAGATGACATTTAACTTGCACATTTGCTTTACAAACTCAATTTTATTACGAAATAAATCTTGTCAATAAAACTCAGACGTTTTTGTTTCCATCCCAATTGTCCCCGAATGGTAAATATAGGACAGATTGATTCAATATTGTAACTTTCTTATTTTATGCAAACTTTGTTCACATCCATTGAGTAAACTGGTGGATGTATTTTGAAGGGGGGGCGTGAAACACCCCCTACGAAACTTTTCAAATACATTTTTTTTTTTTAAATTTTTATTTTTATTTTTATTTTTACCTTCACATATTCGTTGGCTCGCTTTTCCTTGATTCTCATACTTTCTCTCGATAGCATCACACGTGTAAATATTTTTTTAAACAGACATCCAACTTCCCAAAAAATATTATCTTTCTGTCGAGTTATCATTTATCAAGTATTTTTTTATATTGACTTGTTACTGTTTTTCCTATACTCAAGCGAGAAACTGCATAAAAATTTTTTTTAGGAAAAGTAATAAAATTAAAAGTCGATATCGCCATAAAAGCAAGTTATTCTCCAGTCAACACCCTTTTAACTCTCCCATCTCTCTATTATTCCCCCTTTATCACTCCAGTCACGGAATTACCACCGGGACTATATTTCTAGTGCATTTATCTTTCTTATGCTTCACCCCGTTCTTAAGGTTAGATTTCCAGAAAAGAGGGGAAATGTTAAAATATTTTACATGAATATTAGGAAAGGGCCAACATGAAGATTTGCATGCGTTTTAATAATGTGTTAATAGTTTAAACTACTTCTATCTTCATATTGTAAATACGTATGTAACGTACGTATTTTATAAGTATTATTATTTTTTTTTAAATGTTTATATAACGTGTGTATTTTATAAGTAGATATATATGCATATTATGTAAATATATATATACATGCATGTATACTTTAATCATTATTTTTTTTTCCAAATTGTTATACCTTTTCAATTTTCGTTTGCTTATTTACTTATAATCTATTTGTTTGCTTAATAACTAATTATCTGTTTATTATTTATATTTTCTTGCTTATTGAATTATTATCTACTTATTATTTTTATTTGTTATGCATTATTTTTTCTGTTTTTATATAATTTTGAACACTTGCCAAACACAAGAGGCTGACTCTTTTTTGGCAAGTTACAACCTGATTTGTTTAATTTTTATTTCTATGTTTTTTTATGTTAAATATACGTAGATACACAAAAAAAAATGAAAATTGCTAAAGACTGCGAATTTATGAATATGAATGCGAAGTTACCAAAATATTTGATAGCGACCAAGTTAGTTTGTAAATTTAGAAAAATAAAATAAATACTATTTTAAATATCATAAACTTTTCTGCTCACACAAATTAAATATACACGTTTGGTCATGATATTCACAACCATAATACGCGTTACTCAGGGAATCTTCATGTGTCTAAGTTTCGCTCAACAAAGTTCGGCTGAAAGTTTCTGGAAAATATTGGCTATTCCGAATTTTATAAACTGCCCGATGAGCTAAAACACGAAAAGTCGAATAGAAAATATAGAAGTGTCGCAATTAAAAAATACTACTTTAATCTTTTTGATAGCGATAGTAATTAATGGAATTTATAAAATTGATGTAAAGTACTGTGTTTTATGTTTGTTATATAATGTTTTCTTTCTATTTCGGATGTATTAACTATGTATGATATTATGTATTGTCACAAAAATGTTTTTTTATGAATGGTTCCAAATGAGTTTTTTTAATAACTCCTGGGAGTATAATGTGTACTTTTTGTATTATATGTTTTATTAATAATAAAAAGAAATATACATACTTCATAAAAATAAATTCTTACACTATTGAATTGAGGCAAGAAGCTTTATCATATAAGCGTGTGAGAAAACATTGCAATGTAATGATTTTGACCAAAAGTAATACAATTTTTTTCTTTTATATATGAATATAAGATGCATTAACAAAAAAAGTCAACCAATCTCAAATAACATTAAATTTTTAAGAAAAGAAGATCCCCGCTGCATGAGTTAACTGAGTCTCACATTATCAATAGTAGCGTAAATTTCAATCTACCAAGATATGTTTTTTTTAAACAAACATTTAAATAAAGCAAACAAGCGGAGTCAGCAAGTTTGTAAGTAATAATTTTGAAATTGTGAAAGTAGACGAATCAGCTAACTTATGTGAATTGTTAACGAACTTTGTATGTTTGATAATTAGTTGTGTCCGTTTTTTGCCCAATTTAAAAATAAGCGCCAAAAGTAAAACGGTAAAAGTTATACGTTATTCGAAAAAAAAATCTGCTCTACAAGAATTTGTGTTTGCTCTGACGTTACATGTTTTATTTTATTTGATTGCAAGCCTTAAAAATGGGACGTCAAGTAAAAGAATGTAATCATTTTCGACAACCTTTCTGTTCGCGTTCAATCGAGGGAATAAAGTTGCTAAAGCTGCTCGCGATATTTGCGCAGTGTACGGTGAAGATGATATGAATTATTGACTAAATCTTTTTTTTTTCTTTGTGTCCTATTGTTCTCTTCACTTGGAAGAAAACGGACACAACATATCTTTAGACCCCACAATAACATCAACAACATACACAAACCATCACGCCATTTCTGTAGGGGTAGGCAGAGAGAATAGAACGCAA